>NW_027397066.1:89210610-89495983 GCF_003265705.2 Callorhinus ursinus | reverse complement strand
AAAGAAAGAAAGAAATTTATCTTTATTCCAGAATACAGAGAGAAATCTGAAATTTTGAATAACAATTTTGGACTCTGCTGCAAAAATTCTCCTAACATTTTCAGTCAATTTTATTGCTTGATTGTTTTTAATCTCTTATAAAACACAGATAGCCACACTTATTCTGTGTAAAGGCTTGAGGGGAAACTAACTGGCCCACTGACGTTTCTCTTCTCATGATAGTGTTTCCATGTGGAAGTTCGTAGCTCAGGATCATGTTGAGAGCCGGCTGGCTGCTAAGGCCTGTGCTGCTTGTGTCTTGAACTTTCTAGACTTTGGAAGTCATCAGTCCAACTTAGAAGGTCATTCTTAAAGCCAGGAGGGTCTGTATTTTCCTTGGCCTCTTTCTTCCAGCAAATGTTATAAAACCTTAATTCTCATTGTGGGCTAATTATTCTCTTCTATTTGCCTGAACCATAATTCAGTGGGAACTATTCCTACTCAAAGAAATGAGGGCAGAAATTATATAATTGAGAATAATGGCTGGAAAGCTATGAATGTCTAGAATCCTGTGTTAAGTCTGATACATACTAGCTTGGTGGTCTTTATAGGCAGTTCACTGGGAAAAAAATTTTTTTCTTCCACTTTCAAAGTGGGATCATCATAAAGATTAAATATTTACTGACTGACAATAATGAGCCAGCTCCTTAGAAAAATGAGACCTATTGTTAGTACCTAAACACTTTCCAATTAAAAGAGTATGATTTTAACTCAGCTGGTTCTCAATTAGAGAAATTCCAATATATGAAAATTCCCAAATTTAATAAAATAGAAATATTGTAAGGATTATTTCCATTATGAATATATACATTTAATTAACTGCCAACTAAGTATTTTTAAGGGCATCACGATGGACCTGACTGAAGAGAAACTATAGTCATTTGTACTTGGTGCTTTTAATTATTAATATACTGCAACCTTTAGAAAAAAAATTTTCCTAAGAAACATGAAATCTCAACACCACCAATTTGCAATTGAAGTCTTTCTTTATTAATGTTATCCAGGCAGGATGAATAAAAATTCTAAATGTTTAGCATTCTTAAGTAATGCTAGATGATTAGACATCTGGTGTAGGTTTTATAATTAAATGAGGCTTAAGAGTTATGCTGATAGGATAATGCTGGCCTTTACAAATATCTGGTCCCTTTCTTGAAGTTGTTAGTTAAAAACAGTGATAAAATACGTAGAAATTATTTACTAGCCATTTTGGAACAGGAAACAAAATATTAAACCATGTTCAAAAAATTATTCTTTGTATTTTAGGCCCTCCAGGGAAACGAGGTAAGAGAGGCCGAAGGGGAGAATCTGGTAAGTCTCTCTTTCAGCTGCTCCACGTCACTAATGTTTTGGTTAGATTCCTGCATCTGTTCCTCCTAATTAATGATTATATTGTCTTGCTGGAGGTTGCACGTAAGCTTGTGTGTTTAAATCGCCTCTGCTAGACCTAGAATTTTTTTTAATCTTCTTATTTCCATCAAACTGTAGGTAGAAGTTTGGAAAATATTGTTGATTTGTTATGTTTGATAACTACTGGCACCCAGTTTTGGGTTATTTACTGTGTCAGGTTAAGTTCGTCCTTTGTGCATACAGTGGAGGGTTTCTCAGCTGCACGCAATGTGGCAATACACCCATGCTTCCGTCTCCACAGATAGCAAATGCAGGATCTTTATGAAAACATCTGCTTTGGGACACTGGGGCACATGTCTTGGAAAGCTTTATTGTTATTTTATCCAACTGGTACAATTTTGTCATGCTTTTACTCTCATTCATTTCAAAATTTGGAATTTTTATTCCTCTTGTATAACCCTAGAATTTTAGTGGTGACAGCAGCCTCAGTAATCAATCCAGCATTTTCATTTTGTAGTTGAGGAAATGAGGCCCCAGAGCGGTCAGGTAATTCGGCCAAGGCCACGCAATATTTTATGAGCAGAATTTGAAACAGGACCAATTGTCCTGATGCCCACTTCAGTGAGTTTTGGCTTTCAGGCCAAATCTCTATATGTATCTTCCTCTTACCTTGCAAGGAAGAATTGATGGCCTGATAAGACTTCACGTGGTCATTTACATTTTTGGAGTCTTAGACTTTATAAAACAAGCAAGACAGTAAGTGCACACACTCATTTGGACATTTGGTTTCAAAAAATTTTTTTTTATTTGAGTTTTTTTCTTTACTTTGAAAAGGTAATTTAAGATTTCATTCTAGTGTGCTAAGAAATGCTCTTCTCCAGTATTTTTTAATAAGTATTTATCAGTGTTAAAAA
Source organism: Callorhinus ursinus (assembly GCF_003265705.2). Lineage (NCBI taxonomy): Eukaryota > Metazoa > Chordata > Mammalia > Carnivora > Otariidae > Callorhinus > Callorhinus ursinus. The sequence goes on along the minus strand of NW_027397066.1, from coordinate 89,493,683 downwards.
CAACCAATTTCTAAGTGTTGAAGTAGTAGAAATACTAACCTACCAAAAAGAGCAGCAGATTGATTTGTTGTGTTTTTGTTTTTTTGTCTCATTTCCTTTTTTGAAAAAAAAAGGAAGATGTCAAAGTAAAAGGAATTTATGAAAATTCAATAATTTGGGCAGTATACTTGCTTAATTCCCTTAAGAGTGTTCTTAAAAGTTACCTTTAAACCTCATTTAATCTAAATAATTGGATACTTGTATAGGTATCCCTTTCACCTTACAAAGTTTTATATTAGAGGATGGTTTAAATGTGTTTTAAGGAATAAGAAATAATGAAACATTAGTGGAATCAAATAATCGGTGACTTGATCTTTGTCAAAAGAAATACAAAGGATTGGGGGAAAAAAAGTAAAAATTTTGTACTGATGTGAAGTTTTATAGAAAAATTAAAAAGTCAGTTCCTAACTTATTAGCTACTAAAACTTGTGTTTTAATTGCGTATACAGTGCGGATATATTGAAATTTTCTAGACTTTTCCTGTGTTTTGATGAGAATACAAAGTTTTAAAGAAATATAAATATCAGGGTTTAGTCTTTTATATATTGATAATGCTACTGAATGAAAAAACATTCTTAGAACAAATAATGGGTACATTTCTCATTGAACCATTTTACCAAACTCAAGAAAAGTTATATATCAATTCTGTCTAACTGGGCTATCATAAACAACCAAAGATCCTCCTGATTCATGTTTTATCTAAATTTTTAAGTATACATAGGCCATCTTAAGATGAACCTCTCAGTAATTCATAGACAGGCCTCAGGGAATCTGAACATTTACTGAAATTTTATGTAAATTTTTGTGTGCAGATAGATGTAAATGCACTTTTCTGATATGGTATCAAAGTTGTCCATGAACTGAAAAAAAAGATTAAGATTCATTGAATTCTAGATGACTTCATCATCTTGTATTTTGCTAATGATTATGACAATGCTTTCATCTTATATTTAATCTTAATATTTTGCATCTTCACTAATTCATCTCCCCCTTTCTCTTATTCTCTCCACCCCACCCCCACCCCACAGGTCCTCCCGTAAGTATTTTTGTTGCATTTGGGTTCATGTACCTTAATCGGGATCACGTATGTTAAAACTTTGTTAAGGCATCAAAATATAGTCTATATTTCAATTAGAAAAATGTTACTGACCTTTGAAGAGTATTTAACGTTGTGAAATTATTTTTCTGGTACACTGTTTTGGATGTGTTGAAGTGCAAAACGTGTCAATTTAAAAAAAACCAACTTTATTTTTAATACTATCACAGCCAGTTACTCTCCTGGGACTTTTGGAATAACTTATGAAGCTCCTGATATTAAATCTTTTCCTGGAATTCTGAGGTTTCTCTTGCAAGCAAATCCCCAAGCTATTTTGCACTTCTTTTTTCATCTGTTTAAACTTGTATCTGAAATATTTGCATTTGCCAGTCCACCAAATGTAGATGGCAACATGATCATGGAAATGATACCCCCCATGGGCTTGGTCCGGTACTCCCTCCTTAGGCAACACTCCCTTTGAAGTCTGTTGGAGTTTGCCTGCATAAAAAACATGAGATGGAGCCCTTGGAGAGTTGCACTTTCTTTTTTCTTTCCTTGAGTAGGTCAGAGCTGCAGCATTCCAGCCTGCTTTGCACTCACAGGAACAGATTATCTTGTCAGCTTTGAGCTAGATGTGTTTTTGAGTAATAATATCCTGGATATCTGTTGTCTGACCCCAGTGTTTGCATTGTCCACTGTACGTTTACGGTAGCAATGATCATTGGCCTTGAGATATTTTCTCATCCCGAATAGCCAGTTTGCTCCAGGGTTCAAAGACTCCACATTGGCAACTTATCTGACAGGCCAGCATGGTCCGGGGAGAGGGGCTTAACATATACTCGTTTACTTTATTCAAAGGAAGCATTGGCTTCCAAATATCTTTTGCAGTCTTCCTGCCACGTTCAAGGGTGGAACATAAATCATGTTAGAAGTGTCTTTGCTTCTGTAACTGACTTTCAGCTCCTGCTTAATGCTAGGCAGATGGCATGGCCCAGGTCTAGGAGCCTTATTCTTTGGCTTCATATGTGAGCCTCTGTTTTTAAAACTAGAAGGAAACCATTACTACCCAGAGGAAACTCTGGGAATTACAGCCAGTATAGAGTGTTCCAGGCTTTTGTTGGTGGATGTAAGTATTAGACATGCCAAGAGGTAGTTAAATCTTGCTTTTGCTGTATGGTGACAGTCCGGGTTCTAGTATTTCCTCTTTGGCCCTTCAGAAGTTTCAGCAGCCACACACACCCTCCTTTCTTGGGGCCATCTATTATTCCAGGTTCTCCACTAAAGATTTAATTGTTCTTTCCTTTCTTATTATATAAAAAGAAAATAGAACTAATACGTTTAAGCCCTGAGTACAGGCATACCTGGGAGATATTGTGGGTTCGGTTCCAGACTACTGCAATAAAGTGAATAACACAATGCTTATAAAAGTTATGTTTACATTATACTGTAGTGTCTTAAGTGTGTAATAGCATTATGTCCAAAAACAAAACAAAACAAAAGGTACCTGCCTTAATTAAAAAATACTTTATTGCTAAAAATGCTAACCATCATCTAAGATTTCAGTGAGTCATAATCACTGATCACAGATCCATAACAGATATAATAATAATAAAAAAGTTTGAAATATTGTGAGAATTACCAAAATGTGACACAGAGACACAAAGTGAGCAAATGCTGTTAGAAAGTGGTTCCTATGGACTTGCTTGATGCAGGGTTGCCACAAACCTTTAATTTGTAATTAAAAAAAACCCACGATAGCTGTGAAGCCCAATAATGTGAAATGTAATATAATGACATATGTCTGTATGGCAAGTAATATTCTAGGCACTTCACACACGTACTTTCATTTTTGTCTCACATAAATCCTAGTGTTAACATTCCCATTGCTCAGTGAGGAAAAGACTCATAGAGGTTAATTATCAATAGTTGCACCTCTAGAGAGGGTTTACAAAGTTGGAATTATTTAGATGTGTCTGATTTTAAACCCTTTCCACTTACCACACTATCTCTATCCTTTATGAATTATGAATGTATTACAACATTGGTCTTTGTCACACAGGTTTGTCAGGCTATGGTCAAATCATATTCCTCGATATAAGTAATTATATATAATAAAAACATGTCTAAAAAATATAAAGCGGCTAATCTATAAAATGAGCATTCATACTGTCCCAACTTGACAACGTTTTGAAGAAGTTATAATGTTTAGCAAACTGCATCAAACCCAAGAAATAAGGTATAATTATGAGTTTTAATAATAATTGAGTTTATAATTTAATAATTTTAATAATTTAATAATAAATGAATAACTTAATAAATGAGTTTAATAATACTGACTAAAAAATAATTGAAGTCACTCACATTTGGAAAGATGAAGAACCATTGATTGTGAAAAAGAGGAAAAATATGTATTGATCATGTTATCTCTTCTAATACAATGGAGTCTTATGGTACTTGGGACCCCATATCATGGGAACCCTTATGGGTGAAATACCTTATAATGAAATCCTCTTGAGCCTCTAATTTCTAAACCCTTATATATGATTTTCAAGAAGTATTTGCCTTTTTTCAAATTTAACTTTAGAGTTATAAAATATTTCCATTATATTTCTTGCATCTGAATAAAAATAAATGAACAGTGGCATTATTATGATTAAATAGCTTTACCAATGATATATTTATTGAGGTATAATATCTAATTATTGACAATTATAATTTGAAGTGACCATACTCATCCTAGTTTTAGCATCATTTAATTTTATGTGTATTTTCCCCTTCCATTTCTTTTCCCTGAACTGAAATCTTAAGTTTCTGTAATTTTATTTTTAGAGAAATTTTATTTTCCTAATTTTGTATTTTTAAAAAAATATATTTAACTATCTTCATAAATAAGAAGTTGGATGAAATATTAAAGCTTATGCTGCCATTTAATGGCAGTTGCCCTTGCCTCCATCCTGTAAATTCAGTGTAAAGCACAAAGGTAGTCTGAGAAGGTCCATGGTCTTGCTTTTGGTGAGCAATCCATGGCACAGAGCCTGTGCCAGAATCCTTGGCAAAAGTAAATTCCTCCAGCTCCTTCTAGCCATGAGCTTCTGTGGTCCCATGGTTTCGCATGTACAGAAAGATTATGAAGTATAACCTGGTGTCCTGGTGTGTATTTTCTTGTCATTCACTTTCACTTGTGAAATGTGCTCAGTAGTGTAAAAAACAGCATTCACGCACTTATGAAACAAACAAATAAAAGATTGATTGACCTGAGGGACAGTAACAGATCTCTTTTGCCACTAAGAGTCACCTTTTTCATTGCCTTTCTGAAATAATACCCTGAAGTAAAATTTTTTGAAAAAGCATAATGATAAAATTTAATTTAGCAACCTTACATTTACATCTTCATGTGATGTATTTTGGAGAACTTGGATACATTACACTAGAATTGTGTGTGGCTAAAGTGTTTTTTCTCTGTCAGTTTCTATGTCTTGCATATTGAGATCATTTATAATTTAAAGCTTGAAATACAACTTGAATTAGATCCCACATATCAATTTGCCCTTTAGGAAGAATCTATTCAGCTTATAACTCAGTTACCCATTTTGATAAAAAGATATTGCGGGGCGCCTGGGTGGCTCAGTTGGTTGAGCGACTGCCTTCGGCTCGGGTCATGGTCCTGGAGTCCCGGGGTCGAGTCCCGCGTCGGGCTCCCTGCTTGGCGGGGAGTCTGCTTCTCCCTCAGACCCTCTTCCCTCTCGTGCTCTCTATCTCTCATTCTCTCTCTGTCAAATAAATAAATAAAATCTTTTAAAAAAAGATTAAAAAAGATATCACTACCATAGGAGTCTCTATTATAAAAGGCTACAATGGAGTAATTTTATGATAACATAATTTACTTTTACATGAACATCAGGTACTTTTTTCTATTTTCTTTTTCATAAAGGTAACATGTATTAAAACAGTGCTCTAAAGGAATCCATGAAAGTGCTTTGATCGCCTAGCTCGGATATCACGAATATGTTTGCTAGGATGATTTGCCTGACCGTTGTGTTACCTGATTGCCTATGGCATGAAATTGTACCTTCTATTCTGGATGTCTTAAAAATACATTCATGTTTCAATAAGAAGCAAAAAGTAAGATTAAATTTACAAAGTGACTTCAAGTTTTCAAAGTAGCAAATTTTGCACTATTTTGGACCCTTTTTAGAATCAGTAGGGGATGTGGTTTCTCTGTCCTTTGTCCTCAAAGGAGATGCTATTCTAATATTCATAGGTAGCAGATTCAAATGAGTCCTATAACAGAAAAGAGTCAGGAGACCTGTTTTAACTGGCTTTTTATTTGTATCAGTCTATCAAGCCGTATAATTGTGCTTGACTGACAGAGATATGATGTTATTGTTGGTAGCATAGAACCCTCTGAGGTGTGAAATACGACGCTCTTGTGCAGCCTGTTCTGTCCCATCTACCTTCAGCAATTGTCAACTCAATTTGAAGTCCAGAATCTTGTTGACAGATGAATGAAGCAGACTTAGCCAAGTTAAGCTTACAATGCTATTTCTGCCAGTGTGGTAGATGAATTAGGAAAAGAAATCTCTGAGGAAATTTTAGATGAAAAACTCTGCTATCTTTACTTCATATTGTAAAAAAACAATATGACTTTTAAGTCAATAGTAAATCTTTTCCAGATATGCTAATAATTACAGTTTATGGTAAACTTCCTACCACGTGTCACTTTACAGACCAATTCTCATACCAGGACCGTGAACTAGAGATTTATTATACCCATTTTACAGACTAAGAAACTGAGGGTTGGGCAGGTCAAGTAATTTTGCCCAAGCACTCACATTTAGCAGGAAGCAGAACCAAAATTTGAACCCATGCCATCTCTATCTCTCTTCAAAGCCCACCCCCCCCATATTTCTGTAAGATGTTTTTCAGGCAAGTAAGGTTTAAGATTTACCACTTTCTTTGCAAATACCTTCTTTGTTGTGTCTTATCCTACCCTCTGTTACCTGCAGTTCCTATTAAGCTTTTCTTAGTTATCTGTAGATCTCCCATCTTTCATGTGCTCTTTCATACTGCAGGTTACTCAAGACAAGCTTATAAATCATCTAATTCACATCTAATGTGTGGTGATAATGAGCTTTGCCTCTGAGTGAAGAAAATTAAATACAAAATTGTCTTGGAGTATTTCAGCAAATTTTCCTTTAATTTCTTCTTTGTTATAGTCCTGCTTAATTATTAGCACATTTTTATTTCTATTTGGGCTCAAAGAGAATGCTTGTGGATGTGTAGTGGCTTAGTTTTTTTCTATAAAAATAGAGCATTATTGTTGATAGAGCAAACCATTTATCTTATAGGAAGCAGAATCACTGCAATTTACTAGGATGGCTAGATAAAATTCAGATATAGTCACCATAACAAACCAAAGAAACAGACAAAACAAGCCTGGAGAATTAGTTTGCATCTAAAGGCCATTTGGGGACAGGGCTATAATAGAATGACCATAGGCTATCACAGATGGGTAGTTCATTTTGGGACACTGAACACAGGTTTGTCTCTTGGAACAAAAGGTAGAAAAAGAGGATATAACTATAATTCTTACATAGAATAGATTCCCCAGTGTCTTTTTTGTCTTCTGTTTTGAGTGATTCAAGCTGCCATGTTTGAAGAGGGAACTGCACTCAGTGGCAATTTATTTCAATGCTCCCTCTCATATTGTTTATGTGGATTTGTGCCAGGTTAAGCAGAACTTTGGAATTCTTGAAAAGGGCAAGATAATGGGTAAAGACCCTCAAATTGAGGTAAATAAGGGTGTTAAAATTTAAAAAGAGGGGGAGAGGAGGAAATAGACATACAAAAATATTGACAATGTTTTCCTTTGCAACGTTATTTTTTCTACTGGTCTATTTCTAGATGCCATCTGTTTTAGAAAAACTGTACTTATTATAACAGACAGACCCTGAGATGTTAGTAGTTTACCACAATATACATTTATTTCTTATACACGATGAGGGACAATCTTTCAGGGACCCAGAGTGATGGAGACTGCTTATCTTTCATCCGAGTGTTCTAAAGTTACCCTGAGCATAGATATGCAGCCATCAGATTAGAAAAATAGGAAAGAGAGTGAAAGGTTAGATAGAGGGATTTTCTTTGGCCAGCACTTGAAGTACAGGGTTTTATGGTTTGTATCACTTTTGACCACATTCTTTTGGCAAGAGTCAACTTCCATCTTCACACATAACTGCAAGAAAGATCAAGAAATGTAGCTGTGGGCTCAGAAGGAAAGGTAAACACATTTGGTGAACAGCCAATCTCTGCTGCCCTTTCTGGAGAGAATTCCTTAGGAAATAGAAAGAAAAAAAAAAAGGAATAGAAAGAGCCAGAAATCCTCAGAGAGATGTACATAGGTATGTCACTTGGGTAATAATGTAACCTCTGTCTTATTGTAACATTTTACAGAAGAAAAATATTCATCAAAATTATTATCACTAGAATGGAGCACCTGGGTGATTCAGTAGGTTGAGCATCCAACTCTTGGTTTTGCTTCCAGTCATGATCTCAAGGTCATGGGATCCAGCCTCAGCTCAGCATGCAGTGTGCTTGAGATTCTTTCCCTCTCCCTTTCCCTTCCCCTCTGCTCATCCCCCAACACAAACTCTCTCTCTCAAATAAATAAATAAATACAATCTTTAAAAAAAAAAAAACTATTATCACTAGAATCCTTGAACAGAAAAAAAAAGTAAAACGGAGAAGTTGTTTTTTTTTTTTAAGTTGGGGATTGGTTTATAAGAAGAGTGGGGTATTAATGCCAGGTCATGAGCCCCAGCCCTGACCAGGTTACTTCGTAACATCAATGATAATGAGGGCTTTTTAACTTTAAGCACTTGCAAAATCTTTAAGCACAATCAGACTCTGTTATGGCTTTTTCTTTCCTCTCTGTACTGTCTCTCATGCCACTGAGTGACTTCATTACCTTGTGTCTACAACAGTACTGGGTTCAGGGTAACTTCCTCAACTAGGAACAATTCTGGTTGTCTCTCTTGTTTCCTATTCCCAATTGTTTCAGGTGAAAGCTTAATGTTTAGTAATGCTTTTATGAAAAAAATGACTAATGCTCTTAAAGCAACTCTTAGAAGGTTTGAAAAGTAAGCAACTGTCACTCTTTGGTGGGCAACAGATGATTAAAACCAAAGAGTTTAGATGTGGATCCTCTCTCTCCCAAAGATACTTGGTAGATGAAAGAAGAGAGAGCTAAAAGAGTGTTTCTTTTTATATTAAAAAATAAAAAACAGAATAGCACAAGACAGTCAGAATTATTAAAAAGTAAACAACTTTTTTTTGCTTTTAAAGTTTTTGCTGTCGGTTGCTGATTGGATACTGCAAACCTTTCAAATATCCAGTTTACACACAAATGGGGTGTCACATCACTCTTTCCTGTTTGACTTTCTTGTGACCAGAGACTCATGTTGCTGAATTCCTAGGACTGTCTGTCTCTGTAGGCTTGCAGATGGCTTCTTGGACAAACTGGGGAGGTAGTTATATGACCTCTGCAATCGTGGATTTGTGGGGCAATAACTAGGTCTGGTCAAAAAGCCACTCTAAAATAAAGTGCTGTTAGAAAGCAGTTGGGACTCATTTTGAATGTTAGCACTTTGAACAAGGTCAAACAAGTGATTGAAGGGTACCTCATTGTTTCCTCGTGAATGTCTATACACTCAATAATCTTTGTGGAGCATGTGATTACAGAGAAGTCCTCAATGTCCCCGTTCTTCCAAACTAGCTATTTAAAATGCTATGATTTCCTCTTTAAAAAGGGTAGCTCCTGCTTAATTTCTGATTATGTCGACATCATGAAGATGGCCTACATTTGGCCTCAGTTGACTAAGTGACCTGTTTGATTTGAATAGAGTCCTAGACTATAATATAGAAAGAATTCCCTTATCTAGATGTCAAATGAACTTTAGTTCCTGCTTTGGTGAGATTAAAAGACATCAAGTCATGAATCTAAAGTGTCTGAGGTTACCTAAATGTTCATATGATTTTTAAATGATTTTTAAAAAATCATTACGAATGCTATTTTTAATGCCTTTTTTATTTTCACAGGTCCCCCCATGCTTTCTTGAGATTTGCTTAGGGTTAAATGAAATAAAGCTTTTTCTTATTTTCTTACTTGCTAATAATTTCAGCCTCAGAAATACATATACAACTCTAGCTTTTATTTCTGCAGAATTTTTTATTAGAAAGTATTTCTTTATGGTCAAGGAAAGGAATAAAGGATGGAATCAGGATATAGAGTCAGGAGATACTTTAAAGGGTTATTAATAATTAGCTAATACAGTTGTTTAAAATATAGTGCTGTTTATCACTGATACATTCATCAAACTCATATTGAGTACCTAATATATGCCATGCCCCCTGCTAGATATGGTGGTGATAAAAATAACAAGATAAGCTACAGTCTTCAAGGAACTTAAGAGTTTAGTAGAAACAAAACAAAAATATAGCAATACTATGTGAGAAGAAGTATGCTCCAGTTATGTCCAGGTACAATACAAGAGGGGTAAATAACCCAGATTTGGGTGGGGAGGGGATCAGGGATACCTCTGGATCTATGATAAGTCAAGGAGTGGTTGATGTGGAAAATTTAAGTAATGCAATGTTTTCAGGGAGGCTAGCATTTTCAAAGGCTTTGAGGCACAAGACAGAATGGCATTTGGGGGAAATTGCATTTTAAACAGGTTGAAATGTAAAGTTCAGGGCCATAAATCAAGAGAACAGAGATTGGAGTGGATAAGGCTGTGAAGGACCATGCAGGCCATGCTGTCATTACCCTGAGAGTATACAAAGTCTGAAGGATTTAAGAAGTAGGGAGGCATGGTCAGATGAACATTTTAGGAAGTTCCTTCTTGCTAAAGGACAAGAGGACAAAAAGGAAGTGAGAGATGATTAAGGTACTGTTGCAGTTATTTAGGTGAGAAATAGAGTGGCCTGGAGAGAAGTAGAAACTGGGATAGATTCAGGGGCTATTAATGAGGTAGAAATGGCAGAAATTTATGACGAGATGTAGGGGTGAGGAGGAGAGAGAGGTGATTCTCAGGTCTTGCTCTGGGCAATAATAGTGCAGGCCACTGGGACAGGGAATAAAGAAGGCAGAGGAGGTTTGGTCCGATGGAAAGTTATAGGTGCATATGGGACATCCAGATGGAAGCATCCAGTAGCCAGTTGGCTATGTTGTTATTCCACTCAGGGGAGAGGTTTGAGCTGGAGTGAGAGCTTTAGGAATAATGAAGTGGTTGTAGGAAAAAATAGCTGGTTGTTGAAGTGATTGAAGTTATCAGGCTATTCAACTCATGAAGATGAGACCCTCCCCCACTCTCCTTTAGAGTTAGTCATTTAAGAAATAGGTGGAAAAATTGGAGCCCTTAAAGAACAGAGTGCTTAAGGAGATGGAGGGAGAATCAGTACATACTACAATCAAGGGAGAAAAGGGAAAAGTTTTAAAATGAAGAGAGTGGTGAACAGTGTTAGATACTGCAAACTGGCAAATAGGCTGAAGACTGAAAAGCGTGCACTGTGTTTACCAATACAAAAAGCCTTGGTGCTGCTTTTCAGAGCATCCCCAAGCACATTAATTAACATCACTTTGTTCCCTGACTATGGTCTATACCTATCAGCCATTTTGCCCAGAGGGGGTAAAATGGGTATAATATAAATCAACCACAAATGGAAAACTCATGTATCCTTAGGACAGCACATGTTATTAAAATGTCTCTTTTGATTATTCCCACAATGGGAAATATAGCATTTGGATGGAAGATACACGCAGTGCCAAGTTGTAACTCACAGCTATGAGTACAAATGAAGGTCTCTCATTTAGTTTCTCCCTCCATCCCTCCTAGCCTTCTTTTGTCCCTTAAATTATTTTAAAAATATAGTCAAACAATGAATCATGGAACACTACATCAAAAACTAATGATGTAACGTATGGTGATTAACATAACATAATAAAAAAATTTAAAAAATAAAAGATACCTTAAAAAAAAAACAAACAAAAAATAAAAATAAAAATATAGTCCCAGTCTCAGACAGCTTCTAATTTGGTTGAAGAGACTAGTCTTCACCTCTGTTTACTATTTATGAACCATACAAGTCACTTTATACTTAAATGCCAAATGAATGAGCCAGATAGTCACAGCACTAGTTCTGAATGAAGAAATTCTATTAAAAATGGCTAGGAAAATTGGAACTTGAGCTGAGACTTGAAAGATGGGGAATAATTGGATTGCTGGAGAAAGAGAAGGGGGCCTAAGAGGTGGTAATGAGCCATTGGAGAGGCAAAGGTGTCTGGAGTAGTTGGCTCTTGATAGAAGTAGTCGAGGTTCTTCTGGAAGGACTGGTCAGGATTCCACACGGAGAGCCTTGAATGCTAGACTTAGCAGTATATGGGTTTTCAATTTTAATAGGAAAAGCTATAGGCAGTTGGTAAGCAATAAATGAAAGCTTATTTAGAATGATTGATCTGAGAGTAATTTGCAGGGTAGCTACTGGAGGAAACATGAAGAAAATCTAAGATGGGCTTCATATGAGAGAAGTTACCAAAGAAGAGTTATAGTATTTATAGAATGAATATGAGGCGTGAACCAGAGGAAAAGTGAAGGATGATTCTGCAGTGGAGACAGAATAGGACACCGTGGGAGCAGCAGCTCAAAAATGGAATATTTAATGGAGGAAAAAGATGTCAGTGTTGAGTATTTTGAGTTTGAGTTATTGGTATGATATCTAAATGGAAGTAGTTATGATTTTAGAAGATACCAAACTCTTCTCATTGTGACCAAAAATGATCATTCACTTGGGGCTATACTCTTTCTACTCTGTATTGCTGGCATGGCTAGAGTGATGCTCCAGCAAAATGGCAAACAAGATAAAGGCTGAAAAGAATCCACTGTGTTTTCTAATAAAAATGTCTTTGGTGATTGTATCAGTCAAGGTTCTCCAGAGAAAAAGAAGCAATAGAATATTTATCAGACAGAGATTTATTTTAGGGAATTGGCCACATAATTGTAGGACCTGGTAAGTCTGAAATCTTTGGGCAGACCAGCAGACTGGAAACTGAGACAGGGTTTCTATGTTACAGTCTTGAGGCAAAATTACTTCTTCTCTGGGAAGCCCCAGTTTTTTGCTCTTAAGGTCCTCAGATGATTGGACAAAGCCCACCCATATAATCAAGGACAACTTGCTTAACTTAAAGTCAGTTGATTGTAAATGTCAATCATATCTATAAAATAACTTCACAGCAACATCTAGACTAGGGTTTGACCAAACAACCAGGCACTATAGGCTAGCTACACTGACACAAAATTAATCATCATAGTGATGTTTTCAAATAAGCACCTCTTCAAGCCATACTTCTTCAGATCCCTGCTAAATACGCACATTTACCTTCATACTTGTCCTTTATTTCTGTCTTCTCCCTTCTCTGTAAATCCTTCCTCCTTCCTCTTTGTCCCTTTAGTTGATTCATCTTTCATATTCCATATGCATAGCCCTATAACTTTGCCTGTGATGTGTAAATATATATGCATCCTTCATTTGCAAGCATTCTTGGCTAATTATTATGTAATACATTTAATTGGAAGTTAGTGATCAAAAGCCCTTTCATGTAGATCATTTGATGCTACAACCCTGTGAAGTAGACAGGACTGCTAGCATTGCTCTGTTTTACTTACCAGCTCCAAGTGGGGCTCAGAGAAAGGGAGTGACATACTTGTGACACATGGCTCATAAGTGGTATGTGGACACCACTAAGCTTTGGAATGTTTATATTTGATGTTCCTGTAGCAAATAAATACAGATCCACAAACTTTTTAGAGAAAGACAAGAAGAGAGTCTCTCCTACTTGACACATTTGAGGATGAAAGATTCCTGGAAAACTGGCATTTGGAACCTAATGAGAGTAAAAGAGAGAGTATTTGGTAATAGCACTTCTGCTGCCCAGAGCCCATCCAGACTGAGGAAAAGGACAAAAATGGATCAGCAGGGGTTGGCCAGGCACTGAGGTGAGTCAGTAGGTCTGAGGGAGGCAGCCTAGGCTGCAGACCAAGCCAGAGATGCAAGGAGCTCGCTCTTCCTAATCACTGCCCCCCGCCCCCCCGCCCCGTGCTCTCCCTTCCTCTTAGCTTTTGACCTGTCACCTCTTACAGTGTCCTGTGGAAGAACAGAAACAGGAACACTAGGGCATCTATACAAAGTGGCTGAATCACCACTTCCTTTTCTTAATAAACAAATGAAATCCATATTTGTGTAGCTAACCCACAGAAAAAGAAGGAGAATGTTTGGCAGGCACAGTAGAAACTCAATCTGGAAACTACAAATTTAAAAAACAATTATTTTAAATTTCATATCACAAACTTCCTTTTGGAGGCTTCCGTTAGCTACATCTATGTTAGGATATTCTTCTGGGAGTAGAAATATAAGCACTCCAGAGCTTTGTGCTCCCCAGAGCTTTGGATTTTATAGGACACATGAAAGCATACTTTAGTCCTGTACTGCAGACACGGTCTTTTGTTCTGATATATAATTTTGTTCAACAGTAGTAGACACACATACTTTGTCTCTTGATTTGCAGTTTTGGGAACAATTTCAACTTGCTCCTTTCCAGAGCACATTATTAACAACCAATTGGCATACAGTTTCAGGCTTTTTCACAGGTGAGAGTGAAAATGGAAAGAGTGGATTACAGAGTTCTCTGCAGGCACCCCGAATAATTTATCGCCCTTCTGTTGTAATGACTGAATGTATATATCTTTCACCATATGTAGCCTTCCATTTAGACATTCAATCAATGGTAAAGAATAAGAACGGGTTTTTAAAAACCGTCCCTTGGAGTGGAACTAATCGGCTTGTGGTTTCCTTTCAGGTAGTCTGACTGTTCTCCAAATATGCCCTGTGTATCCTCAGATAGGAAATGACCTGAACTTCTACTTCCAGTTGTGTGGGTTATTTATCCTGGTGCACCCCCCTCCATTTCCGCCCAACCCTCTATTTTGCATATTAAAGTTAAACCTCTAACCATTGAATTCTCATGTCTGACTGCAAAGTGGATCTGGCATGGCCATTACATAAAACCTTACTTTGTACATTATATGGCATGAGTTGAAAAGGAGTGATTTTTGAATTCCCATATTGTTTACCAGTTTGAAAGTTGCACGAAGGATGAGGATTTATTCCTTTGGCCGATTAGATCCCCTGGGTTTTATTTGTTAAAAATGTTATTTTCTCATAGGCATTAACTCCCCTGTTTAGAGGGAGGGAAAAGTCTTTATTTTATCTTTAGTTTGGTGATATTAATAGACTTTAGGAAAAGAGACTTTGCAGAACATAAACTGATGGCAATTTCAGATCGTTGGAACATTTTGAACAAAAAAGAAGATTGTTTGACCTCATATCAAATATCATAATTTGTAAGAATCTCACTACAAAAATTGTACATTCTCTGTAACATGAAGTTTCTGAAGTGTATATATTTAATCAAAACCACAAGGCAAATGAATTTGGATTGAGAAACTCCTCCTATTTGTGAGGAGGGGGAAGCTTTCATTTTGTCATTAAAGAGTAGGCAATTTCTTTCATTTTTAGAACTTCCAATACTTTCTGGAAACTCTAGTAACTAAAGCACCTTGATCATCTACTAGACTTCTGTTCTGTTAAAAATTGAGTAAATAAGAATGCTTTCATTCACTGTAAATTATTAGTGAAAATTGACCTGTCTTATCTCTCTGTAGAAGCAGGAACTCAGTCTATTACCCTAAAGTACAATGACTGCTAAGTTGTAAACTATTTTAGTACTTTCGGTGATTTATAATACCCTTATTATATAGTCAGTAAATTAGACGCCATGGACAATATAAGCATTCTTTTTAAGAAGAGTTTTGATAACAGTCAAAGCAGACAGTTCATATGAGAATGTTTCTTTTTGGGGACTGGAAGTCAGCATCATTTTAAGTATGAAATGTTTCTTTGCTATATCTTGCTTTTGCTTGCTGACAGTAGCTACAGCAGGTGGCTTACTCTTAAAATCAACATGATCAATCTCTTAAAAATGACATGTCTTTTGTTACATATTTGTTCTCACCTTGTCTCACTCTGTGCTGGCTAGCCTTTTAAATGCCTTAGGATACCAAGAATGGTATCTAAATAGATTCCTAAATTACAGATCTTCAAACTTCTTACTTTTAAACTATAACCAAAATTAGCTAAATGTGGTTTGGCATGATCCATTAAGGGCATTATATGAAGCCCAGAAATATGAATATGTGCACTTATATAAAACCAGCTCCTTGTCTAACATCCAAATATATATGTTATGGGACCCTAAAGCCCCATAGTAGAGTATTAAGTTCTGATATTTGTATCTATGGGCTTTTAATTTCTTTCTAACAAATTGAAAAATGATACGTCTGTAGCGATTGACCAAGTTACTGACTCTTTAGTCAGAATGCCTTGTAGCTCAGACTTTTCTGCTAAGTAGAAAAAAAACTTTTTTTAGAAGAGGGATCTTTTCCTGAGATTTTTATCTTCAAACATGGAAAGTTTCAGGGTGCATAAAATACAAAAATTATAGAATTCTAGCTGGTGGAAACCTCAGAGAGTAAGTCCAAGTTTCCTCTTCAGTTTTTAACTTAGAGAACTAAAAGTGGACCCCAAGCAGGTATTTGAAGGAAGATTTCATCTCATTGACACAGAACTATTCTGCAGTGATGAAAATGGATGTATGAATAATGGTATGCAGTATATTCTATCTTAATTAATTCAGTTTTAAGGGAATATCTTCTAAAATGCTCCATATTTTAATAAGTTCAATTCATCAAAGTCATCATGTCACATCTGTTACAAAGATTGGTCTTTTGCTGAGCGCTAGCCAAATAAGTTTCCAGAAATGACATTTTTCACAGTTTATTGTGTTCTCATCATCCTGGCACAAGCCACATCAAGTGTATTTCTTGAGCAGTGCTTAAGATGAATTAGTCATGTGCATTCTGTTTCTGCACATGGAGGTTTCAGTTTCTTAAGAAAAATAAGGGCTTTTAGGTAATAATGTCTTTCAGGTTTTAATCAGCCATAAACTTTTACATTCTTGTTTTTTAAACGCTTGTGTGGTTAAGAAATAGAATAACACCATGAAGGAAATTTATTTCCTACTTTTAAGTAATATTACTCCTTAATTACTTGAGTTAAATCTTATGTTTTACCCCAATTTAAATGAAAATAGGTTAAGAGAAAGTTTGGGAATCTATTTATTATTGAATTGAGTTCAACTATTTGAATGACTTGGCATTATTTATAAACTTTGATTGCTCTTTTGGTTTCAAATCTTACTTAGACATGGTTAATATTTGTGCAAGTAAAAATAAAAATTTATTATGAAATGACACAAGATTGAGTGATACATATTTTTGATGTAAAGGATATTGTGGTCAAACAGATTCATTTTTTTTTCTACGAGGTTAGAAGAAAACATGATTCTATAGCATTATTGAATGGCTTACTATTTCTCACCATTCTTTCCCTACTATGGGCTCTTCATGAAGGGGAAATGTTGAAAAGAAGAATTTAGAAAACTGGGAAATTCCTACACCAGGAAATAGGCAGGTTAAACTTTATCTCTAGGATCAGAAAGCAAAAAGGTTTCAAATTTATTGTTTTCTTCAACAAATTGGAAATCTTAATTATGGTTTGATTGAATTTCTGGACTTCTCTCTTCTGATTGGGATGGCTCTTGCTGTTCCTGCCTGCAGTCTCAACTTGACTGTACAAATAAGGGGACCAGATTCCACTGTACTACAGATTGCACATGTGGGAATATACACAGGAGCTAAAGGAACCTCGAACTGCACTCCACCTGCCCTCTGACATTGGTGAAAAATCCTCCCTCTGGTTAATCACAGAACCAGGTCCCTTGACTTCCTTTGTGAATAAAGACAATGCTACGTAACTCTGATGTCCTAGTTCATGCTTCATACACCTATACATTATGTGTGTGTGTGTGTGTGTGTGTGTGTGTGTACACATGTGTGAACTGGACTGAAACTTCTCCCTGAACTCTCCTTTCGATGAGAAAAAAATAAATGGCTGAGGTTTGCAGTTTGTCAAAAGCTTTGAAAAGATTGCTTTAACAGACATTATTTCTGGAGGCTTGGACTGCCTTTCCACTCCTTTAGGAAGGACCTGATGGGATAGCCTAATTTACTTTGTGCATGCCAATTATTAATACAAATGTCTACCTTGGCCTCCTTCCTTTCATTTATACAATTTCAGGAATGGTCAGTCAGCCATGCTCCAGATAGAACATAGAACCATTCATGCACAGGAGCTTGTGTTTTATTCTCTCCCCAGTAGGCTCTAAGCATGCTGTGGCTACAGCCCATGGAACACTTATCTTTTATCCCTTGGCAGTTATTTAGAATCATTCAGAAAGAACCTGCCGAGCCTCATCAATAGAGGTAATTTAGCCAGTGGCTCTGAAAATGCTAAGTTACGTTCCCTGTCTCAACTGAGAACATTTATGTTACAGAAGAAATGAAGTGTATTCAATATGCTCTTGAAGAGTGCATTACAGTATCTAATTCGGTCCCAGCATCAGTAACTGTACAACCATATAATGTTAAAATAGGTGGCTTATTTTTTAATAAAATCAATTTTATTGCAGTGACAAGAGAGCACTATAACTAGTTTTCACAATTTGAGCCTTTGTCGCAGACCTTTCAGTCATGTGGGAAGAAAAAGCCCAGTAAAGTATGGGGATCTGGAGATGTCTGCACTTCTCAGTTGTCTGTAACAGTGGGTTCCCTGTTGAAGAGCCCATAACATAATTTTCCTTGTGTTTTCTGGCACCACCACAGTGCCTAGAATTTAGTAGGTTGATCGAATGAAAATTCATATAAGGGTGAATTTTTTAAGCCAAATATTTATTGTTTACCTTCCACTGTCCAAGGTGCAGTTGAGCATAAGAATTAAAAAGCATAGGCTCTGGAATCTGACAGACCTGAATTTATATCTCAGTATTTCTACTTAATAGTTGTGTGATCTTGGGTAAGTCACTCAAGCTCTTTCTGTCTCAGTTTCGACAACTGTAAAATGGGCTAATAATTGTACCCACTAATGTGCGCAAAGCGAACAGCCTAGTGCCTCGTATCTTGTAACAGCATGGTTAAATGTTAGCTGTTCAAGGAGCATACCGTTTAATAGGGGAGAAAAGATACTGATAGCTGTGATTTTAGTCAGAGTGTAACATCGTAAAGGAATTAAGAAAACAATCTGTGGATATTAAGAAATAAACTTCCCATATGCTGTGGGAAACCAGACAAATCTTTGTGACAGCCTTAAAGTCTGGACGGGATTTTGTTTTTCTTTTTCTTTTGGCATGTTTCATGTTTTTATATAAATTCTAGTCAGTTAACATCTAGTGTAATATCGGATGGGCTTTTGACAAGGAATGGGCAGGGGGGCGGCAGGCTGAGGGGATAACTGGGCAAGACTGTGCTAGATGTCAGGAGCCTGGAGCAATTGCAGGGATGTCGTGAGGGCTAAGGGTCTCTTTGGAGGCTGAGCCACAGGTTTTGACTGCTGGGTCTACCTGAGCCTTGATTTGGTCAAAATAAGATGTCATTCCCTTTGATAGAGTAAAAGTGAAGTTTTAAACTTTGGTCAGTCCATCCTGCTGGGAGTCCCTGAGTGCTCAAAGGGCCATATTTCTTTCTCCAGCATGTCCACAGTGCCTTGTTTGCATAGCCACCGTAACACTTAAAGTCTTGTGACTTGGTTGGTAAAGTCTATTTATCCTTGTTATAGAAAATGTAGGAAATGGGTGATTCATACAAATTCTATGGTAGCTTGTCATGAACAATGTCTAAAGGCACTAAGAATTATAAGAAAATCTTGAGTAGTACTTTAGGCAAATATTTTGTGTAATTACTCTATACTTCAATGATTTTCGAGTCCTTACTGAATAAATATAGATGACATCTTTATTATTGCTATCCTTTGTTTTTGAGACCATATTCCTACAATTAAGTCTAAAGAGATAGAAAGATAAAATAACTAAAATAAAATAAAAGCATGTTTAAAGAAACTGTTAAAACAGTGCTGGTAAAACCTATAGCCACAGATCAACACATCATACATTCTACTAATTTACAAAAATATTTGTACAATTGAACTTATTAAATACAGTTCAGTAGGTATGTCACAAAGTAATGTGGAAGAACAAAAAATACATCTAACAGAGAAATGGAGACCACTACCTACACGCCTCCCATATCCTCACTTTCCTCCTTAATACATGGGATGTCGTAGTGTGTCACTTTAATCACACTCTTAAATACACCTGCAAATGCCCTTCTTCCTCTCTCTTACCTGGCCTGGGGAAACCCAAGCCTAGTAAAATACAACTCACCCTCTACTCTGCACCTGCACCCATATCATAGAATGAAGGAGGACAAAAACAACTCCGTTAACTGGTTTCATTTTAAATTCACACTACTAATCTCATGAGGATCCATCATGCTGCCCAGGCCCCCAATCGATGTTCATAATCCAGTCACTGTTTCTTAGCTATTGCAAACTTTTTCTTGCTCCTAAATCCTCCAGCATCTCCTTCCCACTTAACTTTGTTGATAACCTTGTTTCCTAATTCCCTGAGAAAATAGAAGCAATCAGAATACAGCTTCCATACACTCCCGCCACCAGATCTGATAATCTACTCACCTCTGTACCCTCCTCTCCTCCTGTTACAAGGGATCAATTGTCCCCTCACTTGTGCAATTGAGCTAATTAATCTCTCTGCCTTGCTCAAGGCATTGTTCTTGCCATTGCCTCCCAATCCCATATCAGTGATTTTTTTCTCCTTCCTGGATAATTCTATTGGCATAAAATGAAGCCATATCTTCCATCTTAAACAACAACAACAGCAGCATCCTTGACCCCATACTTTTTCCCAGACACCATTGCATTTGTTTACTACCACTGCCCTACACAGCAAACCTCATAGAAAGAGTTGTCCACAGTCACCAAAGTACTGTTTTCTCATTCTCTCTTGAATCTAACAAGGCGTTCATCTCTACCACTCTGCTGGAAACATTTTTGTCAGGGTCACTGATTATCTTCACCATGACAAATTTAGTAGTCAGGGTTCAGTTCAAATTTTACTGGACTATATTCAACACACTTGATCGCTCCCTTCTTGAAGCCACTTTCTCGGCTTATATAACTTTCAAGGTTCTCCTCCTACCTCATTGGCCTCTCCCCAGCCTTGTTAGTTCTTTTTCTTCTTCATGGTCTGTACATGTTGGAATGCTCGAAGGCTCAGTCCTTGGGCTTATTTTCTTCCTTATTTTCATTTACTCAGTAGGTGATCTCATATAATTTCACGGTTTTATATATTATCTATATCTCAAAGGCTCCCAAATTTATGCGTCTATCCTGGACTTCTGTGAATTCTAGTCTTGTATATCCAACTTTCTACTCAACATCTCCACATGGGTGTTTCATGGACCTCTCAGACTTAACATGTCTGAAACCAGTTCCTGAGCCTCTGCTCTCCAAAGCTGCTCCTCTCGCAGCCTTTCCCCATCAGGAAATGATATCTCCATTCCTTTAGTTGTCCTAGGCAAACCTTGGAGTCATTCCTGACTCTTCTTTTTTCTCACACTGCCCCCCCCATTCAATCTGTCTGCAAATCTGGCAGTTACTTGAACACCCTATCTCCGCCTTACTGGGCACTCCACTTGCTGTTCCTTTTTCCCCTTTTCCTCTGGTTGGACAGTCCTTCTGTGACCACCCTATAAAAGGGTACCCTCCCACCGAATGGCTCTTATAGCCTCCTTATCCTCGTATATTTTGCTTCTTAGCTGTTATCACCACCTGCCACATTCTTTATAAACATTCTCTTAGAGTCTTATCTCTCCCAAGAAGAATGATAGCAGGGACTTGGTTTTATTCACTATATTCCTAGTACCCAAAGAATGCCTGGCACCCTGGATGTGCTTAACAAATGTTAACTGAATAAGTAAACACTCAGCCTTACTCTTCCCACACCCATCACATGCCCAGCAAACTTCAGAGTCCCTTGAGATTTAGGGCATGGAATACCTCCATTTTCTGCCTCTTAATATCCTAATGTATCTGTATCTACCCTCACTTTCTCCTCTTCTCAGACAAAATGATGCCCCAGCTCCTGACCCTTATTCTCTGATGCCACTTCCTTTGTGTTCTCTTACATATTTATTTTGCTTTACAAGCTGTTTCTTTTTTTTTTTTTTTTAAGATGTGATTTATTTATTTGACAGAGAGAGACACAGCGAGAGAGGGAACACAAGCAGGGGGAGTGGGAGAGGGAGAAGCCGGCTTCCCGCGGAGCAGGGAGCCCGATGTGGGGCTCGATCCCAGGACCCTGGGATCATGACCTGAGCTGAAGGCAGACGCTCAACGACTGAGCCACCCAGGCGCCCCTACAACCTGTTTCTTTTTCTCTTAGCTAAGTTTTCTGTCAGTTTGCAAACATTTTCAAATCTTTCTCACTTTCCCACAAAAACAAAGGAAAAAACTGTTCCTCAGCCCTGTGTCCCTTTTAGCTAATTTCCTATTTCTTTTCTTCCCTTCACACACAGTTACTCAAAAGAATTGTCTACACAGGTTGGCAAATTGTTGGTATACATATTTTCTACTTTTTACCCTTTGCTGGTTAATCCCAATACCTTTCCCAATCAGAACCTTCTTGTAACCCATTATTCCAGGCAGCCATTAATAACCTATCACACTCAGCACTTCAAATGACACCTGCTTGCCATCTAAGGAGCTTGTTCTTGTCTTAATTTCCTCACCTCATTCAATTACAGTAAAGATTCTGACTTCCCATTGATTAAACACAATGGACTCTTTGTGGTCCTCATTTTAATTTCCTTTTTTGAAATTCTCTCCAATCTTGACTTCTATAACTCTAGTTGTTGTTATTTTTAATTCTTTTCCTCCTGTTTCCTTTCTGGGACACTGTTCCTCTCTTGTTCTTGAAATGTTTCTATTTCTCTACCCAGGGGTGTATTTCTCTTTTCCTGGGGTGAATGATTCACTAGAGAATTGATGGATAGACTTAAGGAGGGTTTTTGTGTGTGTGTGTGTATGTGTAAAATTTTAAGTGTTTCATGTATGGATATTTCTCACAGCAACAATAACTTTTATTCAATTCAAAACAGGGTTACGAATCACTGCTTCATGCTTCCCTGGGGGAATCTCTTCCAAACCCATGGTTTCAGCCACCAGCATGATGCAAGTGAGAGCACAAAAGGGTTCAAGTCAGACCCATGTTCATATTCCAGCTTCACCTTTTAGAAGCTGTGTGATTTTGGGTACCCCAACCTCTCTACAACTTGGATAGTTCAGTGACAAAATGATGGAAGTAATCCCTAATTTGTAGGATTATTGTAACAGAAGTGTCATTTATAACACTCTTGGTGCCTTATGATAGTCTGTAAGTGGTAGTTATTACGATGCAGCTCCAGACATCTTGGATCTTAAGGCACATGATCTTCTCAATTTATAGAACCTCTTCTCCCCAGTTTTAAAATAAGTTTTCATACTTAGGGTTCTTTCTCACTGGAGCAATAAGCATTATGTGACTCAGGCATTATGAACTTATTGACTCCATTAGCACTCATGTGTTAATGCAAAACATCTAGAATAGGCAGCTGCAGAGAGCACTGTTACGTCCATCTTTTGTACAGTATTTAGAAAATTGGAATTGGGCACTGATGTAAATTTAATAAGCCTGACAGATGTTTATAAATTCGTTTCCAGTATTTATCTGGAATAATCAAAATAGCACACTTTTAAAGATGTTAATAAACATCTTTTTATTTTGGAGAAACCAAATTATAAGATACAATGTAATAAAAATTGGCAAGGCAGTAAAAATTGTCTTTGCATTCTTCAAAAAGCATGTGTTTTTAAAACTATAGAAGCTGAGCAGGTGTTTCTCCTCACATATATTCTGTATATTTATTGTGTCCTACTAAACATGTTTGTAAAACTTGTCATTTATTTACACCTTGATAGCCCTTCCTGATTCCATGCCAGTTGGCGAAAAGACTTGTATATGTATTATGTTTTAGAAGTTTGTTACAAACACTGATAGCCTAAAGCATGTTCTTCAAATGACTCCATGAAATAACACAGCTAAATCCCCAAACCTTTGCAAAATAGCAAAGGTTCTAACAAACTTGGCCTAATAGGGATCCCTATAGTATGTGGATCCATGCCTTCTGTCATCAGGTGACTGACTCTGGAACTCTCCTGCCCCCTTCCCTATTCCTAGTCTACTCCTAAAAGGGATGTGGGACATGCACTGAAAGTGAATTCAAAACCTTTACTTACTGAATTTTGAAGAATAGTTTTAATAATTTTGCAACATTCTTCCAAGTGATTAAAAACAGCCTGAATTGGGAGAAGTTGGAAAATGGAATTCAAAATTACTGGCCTAGATCTTTGAATAAAATAATTTAGTTTGGAAAAAATTTAACAACCTAATTAAGATTCTGTTTAAAAGTTTTCTGCAGTGAATTAGGTATTGTGTGATAAATATTTTTATAATCAAGACATGGGGCTAGTAACATTTTGAAAAGTGTAAAAAACTCTAAAGATGGAAATAATTACCTGTAAGTCCACCACCCAGAATTATACATTTTCCTCTCTTCCTCCTCCCATCTCTCTTTTCCTTTCTTTCTTTCTCTTTCTTTCTTTCTTCTTCTTTCTTCTTTCTTTCTTCTCCTACCTTCCTTCCTTTCTTCTCTTCATAGAGATAGATTTACAAATATATGACAATAAATACATATGTATTCACATGTAAAATTATATCCTAAAAATGTATAATCTGTATTTTATATACCACAATATAAGTAAATAAAATATATAAGTTCATAACTGGAATAACACTGAATTTTCAGTGTTGTATCATAAGGAAATAATATATATTTATTAGTAGTAAATATAAAATAAAAATAAAATATAAAAAATATAAACATCTATATATTTATAAATATAGAAATATGTAAGCAAAAATCCAAATCAACCTCAGTAGAATGGTAGGCATCTAATAAATTCTAACATTATAAATTAATGCAGAGTCTTTATCTTTCTTGTATTTAGTGTGTGAAATTTTTAATGACAAAACATGCACATGATAAAATTCTTTACTTTTCTATGTTCTCATTAGGAACATTTAATCTTCAGAAAGAAAAGATAAATATGGTATTGTGTTAGAAAATATAATAATGGTTTTTAAATATTGTGAGGATTTGTTAATCTGTATATGAGTAAATCTTTAAGTAAGTTATGTTATTTAATTATGAAAGGCAAATATCATGGAAGAAATCTTCCATTTTTTAAAAAGATTTATTTATTTATTTATTTGAAAGAAAGAAAGAGAGAGAGCACCCACATAAGTAGGGTGAGGGACAGAGGGAGAAAAATCTCAAGCAGACTCCCTGCTGAGTGCAGAGCCTGACGTGGGGCTCGATCTCACAGCGCATGAGATCATGACCTAAGCCGAAATCACCAGTCGGACACTTAGCCAGGCACTGAGCCAGCCAGGCACCCCAAAACCTTCCATTTTGAATCAATTTTTGTTTTCTTTATATTGAACCCAACAGTACCATCTCCATCTTTGCTCTCACTCTTTCTCTCAAATTTTAGAAAAGATATACCCACCAAGCTTGAGACAATAGCTTTTTTTTCCTCTGGAGTAGAATATGGCTTTTCTTTCCCAGAATTAAAACCACCATGGATTAAGTAATTTTTAAAAGAAAACCTTAAACTGAAATACTCTTATCTAAGTAGTATTATGTGAATGTTGCTAAAGTAAGAATTATTAATATCTATCCTGTAGGGTAACACAACAGGCAGTATAAATTCTGAATAATGTTTATTTCAGCCAAGCGTGTAAGTCCTTGGAAGCATGAGCTGCTTATACAGACATTGAGAGATTATGCAGATCTTTGCAAAGTCATTTTTTAATTAATACACATAATCTATAACACTTTCTTTCTTCAATTGCTTTTCTCTATAATATATCATTTGCATGTTAATTTGTTTTTAAAATTAATAGACACTTTTTATCTAAATTTGAATTAGCAGAATGAATTGTTGGTATTGGTTTTATATGCTACTATAAATTGCCATGCTATATTTGTATAGCATTTTATAACTTACAAGTAACTGAATATAATATTTTCACATGAATTGGATATGGAGGCTTAATCAAACTAGGGAGTGATTTTTCTTCAGGATGGAACTCTCATGACTTTTGTTCAGTGGCATGTGTATAGGTATGTACATCCTCCTCTGAGGTCTCTGCCAGCTTCTGTCTTAGTTCCATCTCTATTATCTGGATAAGATTCCATTGAGGGGAAAGATTTCTTCTTTGACATAGATGTGTTTATTCTGCAGTGATGAGAAGCAAAGAGACTATTAGATTGAGAAGGGACATTTTAAAAATATAATCCTGTAGTGTAAGAATAGCAGACTTACTAGTAGTTCCTTAAAGGTACTAGACACCATCTTTGGACCAGTCAAAATAGTCTAGCCTTTTAGCAATTTATTCTGAAGTACCTTATTACTTGGGCACTGGGATACTGGGGATGAAATGTCAACAAATTCACCATGTGGTGAGGATGGGCAAGATTCCTCTTCCTGGTACTGCAGGGGTAGAGTGTATCTGTTCCACTTAGTGGCACAGACTCTAGGTCAGCCTGAGATTCTTAAAAGGTTGAGGAATCCCACCGAGATGGCTTAATGCTAGGATCTATTGGTCCTCAAAACATCCTGCCACCAGGACGATCCTGTTGCCACTCAGAGTTCCTATGATGTTCTAAAGCTTTACCCGGATGCCTACTTTAGATGCTATTTTCACCTGAAAAGAAAAATAAAATTGACATCCGAATGTGTGGATTTGAGACTTTTCAAGAGATAATGAAGTTACAGTAATCATCTTCCAATGATCTTTTTAGACAGTAAGGGTTCCAAAATGCAAAACCTAGAAATTATTATTTTGAAGTATTTTCTTTCAATTCAAGGGAATGGAATGAATCTGCATCTGAGGGTACTAAATGTAGTAGCAAGCTTGGGATTGATAAGGATGAGTTTCTAAGTTATTGAAGTAATTTCTTTCTAATTACCTTGAAGCAGAGGTAGCACCTTTTAGAGTTGCATGAACAGTACTAATATTCCCTCAAGTTTTTGTAAATCAGAGTGTTTTTATTTCAGAATTTATCACAATAAAGATGTATGTGGGTCTGTTATCCTAATTAGTATTTCAAAGTAAGATTGTACTTTGAAAGTACAAATTTGTGTGCCTAGATGTGCATGTGTTAATGGAAAAACGGCATTTTCCCATCTGAAAAGGAGTGACACAGATTTACCATCCATAAAAAAATATCATGTAGTGAAACTAATTGCCTCAGTCAGAAATCTAAATGGCTTTGTCGATTTAGCGAAGGATGTTAGCACTTTCTGGCAGCCATAATTGTGATAACAGCCTAACCGAACGGTTAATATGGCTCTTTAATTGCCTAAAGTAACAATACGTACTCAAGTGATAGGTCATCTCATTTATCAGGCTCCATTGTGGTTTATTTGCCTCACAAAACTTTCAACTTCCTTTGAACACTTTTCTGTCAGGCATCAGCTACTGGCTGATTGTTTTCTACCATGCTGTTCTGATTACCACTTTTTAAAGTCACTCCTCCTGCTGTTTCTTTTTCTTCACGCTGGTGCCTTAGCTGCCTGGAGGGCATTGCATCGAGCTGTTGACATACAGTAAAGCAGTGACTCACGCACTCAGCATTCTCCACCTTTGCATCTATTTTTCAAACTTCAGTATTTCTGTGATTTAACCCTTGGGGTGGCTCTTGATTATCCTAGATGTGAGTTTTAGAAACAGCTTGGTGATTTGCTTGGGAAAAGCATCCTTTTAAGGAATTCCATTTTTAAAAATTCAACGTAAGTTGTGTTATGTAAGCCTTAGTCGCAATTGATAACTATTCATTAGGAGTGTGTTTTAGAAAACCAAAAAAAATTAACTTTCACAGTTGATTACTAATAAGGTTCACTACCCGTAAATTAGAATAGACTAGAAAAATACCCACAGTTGAATGAGAATACTTGGATTTCTCAATGAACTACTCAGAAGCAACTTACAGGAATTCTGAGATATTTCTTTTGGTGATCTGTCTGTGAAGAAGTCTTCATGGCCAGTGTCCTCAATCACCAGGGAGTTTCTGAGATGCTGTTCACTTTTGGGCTCTTGTCCAGTCTCCTTCTATGCTCTGCACTCCCATAGGGGAAGCTGGCACTGCCATGCCCACTGAAACCTGTCCTCTGATCACTTTTCCTCCTTTATCCAGATAGCTCTATTGGGAAGACTAAGAGACTCCAGCCATTAGACATTACATTACAATATTCTAGGCGTCTGCTGGGGAATCTTTGTTACATCCCACGGAGTGAGAAGATTTGATGTAGGCAGTCCTGGAATCTTGTGTAACATTTGTAAGGCTTGCGCTGTGTAATCCACGTTTTAGGGAGAGTTATCAAATTTGTCACGTTATATGCATCGTTTTGGGGGGAAGCCTGTCTACTAACCCACTTCCATCCCTCCTTTTCATGTTCCCCACCCTACACACACACACACACGCACACACATGCACACACACGCACACACTCACTCATGCACACCATAGACAGTTGAAGTTCATATCACATATTACAGTAGTCTGAGTTTCCTGGTACTATATAATTTATAATGCCTATATAAAAGTCAACTTTTTAATCTTACTGTCACTTATGGTTTGTTTTCACCACCACTAACATAAAGTCCAGAACATGTGTATTTGTCTATAGTAACATATAAATATATGTGTACATTGTACTAAAATCTTTTGTTCAGTGCAATGGCAGGAATGCCACATTTTTTAAAAGATTTTATTTATTGGGGTGCCTGGGTGGCTCAGTCATTAAGGGTCTGCCTTTGGCTCAGGTCATGATTCCAGGGTCCTGGGATCAAGCCCCGCATCGGGCTCTCTGCTCAGCGGGAAGCCTGCTTCTCCCTCTCCCACCACCGCCCCCGCTTGTGTTCCCTCTCTCGCTGTCTCTCTCTGTCAAATAAATAAATAAAATCTTTTTTTAAAAAAAAGATTTTATTTATTTATTTAAAGGAGAGAGAGCATGAGCAAAGTGGGGAGGGGCAGAGGGAGAAGCAGACTGCCCAATGAGCAGGGAGCCCAATGTGGGGCTTGATCCCGGGACCTCAGGACTATGACCTGAGCCAAAGGCAGACACTTAACCCACCGAGCCACCCAGGTGCCCCAGGAAGGCCACATTTTAAAGACAGGAAAAGTCTGTCATCTGTAGAACAATTGTAGGAATCAAACGATCTCAGCAATGATGCTAAACTCTATTCTTTTGTCAAAAGTATTTCTGATTTTAGACAATCCTACCTTTGGGTTTTCACACACAATAAAAACTTATAAAAGATGTAATGTATTCTGGGTTTCTTTGAAAGATGCATGTTCACATTTCTGAGTTTGCATTAGTTTGAAATTTCAGGAAGATCAGAAGCTTAAAGCATCCAGAGAGAGAGGCAGAGTACAAGTGGGAGTGGGCACGTATTGTAATCTCATCCATTACATGGATCTGGGAAGTTCTGCATTCGCATGTGGGTGGAGAGCCTTGCCTTTGTAGGTTCCCCATGTTTAGTGCTAATTTTAGGTTGTCTGTTACCCTCAAGAACCTTGGCTGACCTGGTTTGTGCACAGGTATCAGTTACCAGACTGGGTGGCTGCTTGTTCTAGGTCTGCATCTCCAAGCAGAGAGTCACACTGTTGCTTGCAGTCCAGGAGTGGTTGGGAAGTTTAGAGCATCCACTCAGTTGAAGGGTGCTCTGATACCATTGTGGATCTGAGCAAGTCTGTTGTACAACTGGGAGAGGCAGAATGACCTGGTAGAAAATGCATGAACATTGGCATCAGATTTGGGTTTAAAATCTGGCTTTTCCACCTATAGGCTGTGTGACTATTAGTTTATTTCTATGAGCCTCAGTTTCTTCATTTGTAAAATGCAGAGCAGTAATAGGGAATAAATGGACTAATATGTCCAAAAGTGCCCGGTACTTGGAAAGTTCTACCACTATAATACAGGAGTGGTGTGAGTAGCATCCACAGTAACTGGTTTAGCTTCCTTTCCTGGCTTGATTAGGTAAAACCTGGCTAACCACATTTTCAGACAAAGCTCTTAAAAATCATCTATTCTATCCCCAGTCAGAGAATAAGTACCTAGAGAAATTCCAAGCCTGGAGAGGGTCTGAGAAAGAGAGAGAAAGGAGAGGGAGGGAGGGAGAGAGAAGGAGAGTGTTCTTTGGGAGTTGTATTAGTTCTGTGCTTTTCCATATTGATACTCAGTGGCATACAGCTGGTACAATGAGACTGTACACTATTAATTTATTTTTAAAGATTCCTTAACTCGGTGTACACTTTTTCTTTCATCTCATCTTATATGAAACACAATTAGAGGTTTTAAGAAGGCGATATGTACTCAATGCTTTTATTCACAGGTGATTTTCCTTGAGAGGCATTTACAGTTATGCTGCTTTGAAATTTTCATCAGCTTAAACAACAAGAAAGTGACAGTCAAATTGAATTAGATTGTCCAGTGATTCCATGATCTATTGACCAAGTGAGGAGTGATGATGCACTTTAATTGAGCCTAAGGCTTCTTATATTCTTTTAAAATGCCCTTAGGTTGGATTGTACAGAGTAAAAGATAGGTATTTATTTTCAAAATTGACTTAAGGTATTATTGAAACAATGAGAAATCCAAAGACTCCGGGAATTCTAAAACTAAAAATATCTGCCTCATTTTTTCTTGTCACTGTGCTCTTTGAATAGTAACTCATAGTAATAGTCTGTGCTAGAAGGCCCTCCATTGAAGTAACCCATTCATTACGATAACGTAGTTCACCTTTTCCTTCTTTTTCTCCAATTTAACTCTAGAGCATACTAAAGCCCTTGAGTCATTTTGGAGTTAACATATAATAGACCATGATAGCAAGACTTCAGATAAATCGCATAGAATAAAAATATTAAGATATAATATGATTTTTTAAAACCACAATGTAAAATTTGTCAGTAGTTAGTATTATCTTCAAAAACATTTTGTAAAGATTTTCAGAACTAGATTAAGTTTTGCTAGTGAAATAGTTACTTAAAAAGGCAATTTTGTAATTGTTTTTCTTTTTTCTTTTTTTCTTTTCAATTTCAGGGTCAACCTGGTCCTCACGTAAGTGAATTCTTTTCCTAACAAATTAATTTAAATTTAGGATTTCCTCAATGTGGAGATTTTTCTGCAATTTTTTTCAATGGCTATAAAAAAGCTATGAACCAGTAATCATGACACCACACAGTAGACCAAATATTTCCCAGGAGTAAAGCTCTGGGGCCTCTCCAGGGTTGTGTGAGCCACATCAGCTGTTGGGCCAGATGGCAAGTTTAACAATGTACTATCATACAAAGCAGAACTCTTTAACTGATCTGAAACAGTGCCACAGGACTTTAATGTAAGATAAAATGACTTAGTGGATGTCGGGTATGAACTGGTTTGCGTTAGGTACTGATTAATCATGTACTAATAATGTTGCCGTAAATCCACACAGACTCTGATTATTGAGACTGATCATACCAGTGACTTTTGATTCATTACAGACAGATACTGAATTTGATCTACATTTTCAATATAAACCAACTGCTGAAGACATGATTTATAATTAAATGTGAATGCAGTCAACAGAAAAATCTTTAGAGCTATAAATCATATTGAAGAAAATGAGGAAATTTGAGGAAGGGGAAGAATGTGTAGGAAGATGAAAGTCCAAAAGAAGGGAGTTGTCAGAAATGAAGAGTCGGTAAAAAACAACACACTCAATATTAATACTGATTGTGGTCTGTAGGAAGCTATGGAGAAGGGAAAGCCATTATTAATGTTTTACCTTTAACACCACGGTACCCATGAATAACATAGCTATTTATTGAGTTCCTCTTACGTCTCTTTCCCCTTGATATGCCAAATGCCTTGGATTATTTTGTAAATAAATAATTTTCATGATATCTTTGTGGATCAATATCCAAATTGTTTGTTGTGGGCTAATTCTCATACTAGACCATGAGAATATTATTATAGTTTTTATGAGCTCCGTGTCTAAGGCTATCTAACAAAACAAAAAACCCCATGTACTCTCATACCACACTCATGAGAAAAAGTTTGTTGTGTAATTAGTTTATATTCATATCAGAGAATACTCTTATTATTTGTGATTTCCACTCTTATTTTCTAAGTTGGCTCAATTATTGGAGGGAAAAAAGCCCAGAAAAGAAAGTTGTAGCTTATTTCCTAAATTTGAAACTGCTGCATTATAATGGGATGAAGTCAAAGTAAAAGGTGCTTTGCATGCTTTATTTTATTAATGCTTAAAACAGCCCTGGAAAGAACCATCTGATACACACACACACACACACACACACACACACACACACACACCCCGAATCAGAAGAGATCCATGGACTCACCTGGGGTGACACCATAAAACTAGGGGCAGAAATCAAGTATGTCTGTAAAAACCTCTACCCCTGTAGCACTCAGCTCTCAAGAGAAGGCAAAAAGGTAAAATAACAGGGGATAGAAGGAGTTGGGGTGCTGGTTTTGAGATTATTATAATCTGTAACACATTTTAAGTATTAATAGGACCTCTGTCTTAGCTGGGATTACCTCTGCCTACCCTAAAGCAGTCTTTTAGATAAGGATTTGGCTACAAGTAATTTCTTTGGAAGACAATCCCAGTAAGCATCGTGAGGGAGTAGGGAAATGACACAGGAGAGGCAAGTGGGCCAGGAAACAGATGTATTCCTGAGGAAGCTGTGAGAGACCATAGAGCTTGTCTCAGAATTGCCCACTGAAAGGCCGGGGAAATTGATGTATTTATCTACTAAACTCCCTTGCTCTATTGTTGAGAATTGTGCCTGGGTGTTAACTCCCCGGCACTTCTGGTCTGGCCGAGAAGGTCCAGCGCTCTCCAGCTGCTAGAGGAATGCAGGCAGCCGTAGGACGTGTGGAACCTGTATCCTCAAGCTGCCTTGGAGGGAGGCAGTGGTGAGGATTGGCACCTACATCTGCGACAGTGTCCAAGTGCAAGAGTCCTACAGACAAAACAAAGAGGGGAAATTTCAGATATGGGTATAAAGACTTGGAAAACGGGACAAAAAGACAGCATTGAAAGCATATTAGTTAATGAGATGTTAAAGAAAATAGCTAAGAAGAAGGACATGTTCATAATAAATCTTGAGTTCACAGCCACAGTTAATGAGCAGAGGAAAGATGATAAACCAGTGACAAACCAGCGTAGGGAGCCAAGAATGGGCAGAACATGATAGATCACTGTAACCAAGACTTGAAAATATATCATGGTTCTTAAAAACGTAAAGTCTATCTAACTGTCTGTACTTGAAAACTTTGGAACCTTTCAAGGAAGATAGAATTGGCATTTTAAAATGGTGACTTGCTCTGGTTTTCCTTCACCTTGGCTATCTGTTTGCCTTTAGTGGACACTCGAATCACATGATCATTTTGTTCAAAATGTCTCCCTCTTGTCACAACAAAATGGTAAACCATGGATTCGGGAAGAATTGGCATGAGGGGAAATGCAAAGCCAGGAAATAACTCACATTATCTTTCTATGGCACAAAAAATAGGCAAAGAGTTGTTGGTATGTCCCCAAGGAAAAGTTTTGACCTACCTCTTAACTCTATATCATCATCATAACATTTTTCAAAAGAAACTTCCAATTTTAGATTTTAAATTAAGTAGTTCTTAATGGAGTTTTTAATTTAGTGCTTAATGATTATTAACTATGCACTGAGATTTTTTATAAATTACAGATGTGTCTTGATATACAGGCTCCTTTCCATCTGTATTTTTATATTCCCTACCACCTATCATAATGTATTACTTTCCCAGCCTCTAATCTACTCTTGGGAAATTTCTTCTGCAAAAAGTAGAAACTAAATAGGCTTTTACCTCCAAGAACAAATTTTGTCTATCTAAAAATATGAACACTTAGAAATGGTGTAGTAAATGTGATTATCAATATGTGCAGCAGAGTTATAGTATTTTATACAATTACATCTTACGTTACCAGTTACCACGAATCCACTTTTTCTTTGAGTAAATTTATATAAACTACACATTAAATCTATTTAATATATATTATAATGTATATACAGTAAATAAGCAAGCAGTGTACTTTTAAAATCTAAATTAGGAAATTTTTATGGATTTTTAAATGGTTGAAAGTTTTCTTTTATTTGATCAAATTTCTCTTAAAATGTTCATGTTCTGTCTTTTTGTTTACTAAAAATGATTTTATTCACATATAGTGTGTATAGTGTGTACAGGAACTTATAATTTGGGATATGTCTTCCCTTTTTTTCCTTCAACTTTTTGGTGACTTAAAATGATATCCACTTTTTTCTTGAAATATCTACTTCTTTAATTTCCCTAATTTTATAAGATTTCTGAGCTAAAATTCTTCATAACTTATTTTTTGTTATTTATACATGTAGGTTTCAATGCAACTAAAGTGCCGTATTCCTTCCCTGCTGATACTGCTCCTCCCTTATCCCTGGATCTCCTTAGCACATATTGTTAACTGTGGGGAAAGGAAAGAGCATGAACATTGCAAAACTTTCTCTTTACCCTCTCTCCCCATCTCCTTTTGTAACTAGTTAAGGGAGGGGAAAAAAAAGAAGAAAGTTTGCTACTTAAACAAGATTTCTCCAAACAAGTTCCCTTAACTAGTCCTCAAACCCAAGTTTCTCACCCAATCCCTGAGTCATAACCATGTCACTGAGGGACGACTCCTTAGCTGGACTACCTATTGCACTGAAAATCCATACTCCCACTGCCTGGGTAGCATTGTGAGAGATACATTTCTGAAATCCCAAATCCCAATTCACAGTGGATTTTCCATTAAGATGTCATTACCAAAACTGTTTCTATTGTACAATAAGAATTTTTTTTTTTGGTGCATTAGGAATATGTTTTTGTGGATTAAGCTGGGAACATAAGCCATATTTTATTAGGATTCCTGTGGGAAGATACAATCAGATTTCCAAACAACTAACTTCAAAAAAAAAAAAGTTGTCAATGTTTGCGTTGAGAGATTGCACATCCTTTAAAGTTTACTAAAGTACTTGGACAGAATTAGAATTGGCAACTTGTTACTCATGTGCAAATATTTATGACAGTAGAGTGTTCTTGCATAGGTTGAACATTCCCACGTCATCTTATTCATGGTATTATTCAGTGCAAAACTCTTCCTTAGAGAGGGAAAGACTTAATTCTGCTTCTTTGGTATGATGCCTTCTTTAGTTAGGACTTCCAGATTAATACGGTTTTATTTTGTAGGCTGATGGTAAAAAGGGAAAATGTCTATTATTCAGGGAGTTCTTCTGATCATCTTCCAAAAGCTGAAGACAGCCTAGATGGATTTAGCTTAGGTTGTTAAGATGAGGACTGCAAAGCTAAATGGCAGGGATAGTATGAAACTGAATACGAAAATAGGCCTCAGGGAAGAGAGGTGAGTCTTTGCATTTACCTAAATGGGTGAGCAAATGGTTCTTGACAAGGGAAATGAGACGGTGAAAGGGTATTAGGAAGAAAGAAAAAAAAAGGCAATTCTAGCAGCTGTGGTTAAGATGGGAAAAGAGGCAGGAAAGTGAATGGAGAGAATGCTGCTGTGAATCCGTCGTATCAAAGGAAATCAAATCCTTGGAGAGGAGAAAGAATGGGATAGAGTAAATAATGTCAGACACGGGGGAAAAATGGCTGGGTAAGAAGAGAAAAAATAAGTGATGAGAGAGAGCAAGTCAGGGAAGAAAGGAGGAAAAGAAATGAGAAAAAAGACAGATGGAGTTTGTATTTCAAACTAGAGGTCGTGAAAATTATTTGGGAGGTGGGGCAAAATTAATCTATTGAAATGAAAGTCACCCTACTATTTGTTTATTAATTCATATTAGCACAGTTTAAGTCAACACCTCAAGGATTATTTAGCTCCTATGTACAAGGCACAGCAATAAGGCTGTGAAATTGTGGTGAACAAGATAGACCCAGTCTCTGTTCTTTTGACAGTTCTTTAAATAGTAGTCAAGGAGAGTGTTGAAGTTCTCTCAACTCTCGCAGATCCACCATTCCAAGGATGAGTTCAATCCCACCTACAAATCCTGTCCAACACCTGCACATCTGGAAATCCCCAGGTGTAATAGGGACCTTAAACATGAGGCATTTAAGAAAACGATTTTCCAACATGCAAGGGACCCATTGCTCTAAGTGTGGTCCTGGTGCCATGCCTTAGTTCTAATGATTGAGTTTCTGCCCACATTCAGGCACCTCTGTTCTGATAGCTGAGTCCTGGCTCCCCATGCCTATCATTCTCTGTCTACGTGATGCTCTTCATCCCAGGTCCTCCGTTTCCTCTCCTCTCTACTACCAGGTGTGAGAGTCGAGGTGCTCATGCTCTATGCAACCCCAGTGAAATCCTTCTTGCTCACTGCCTACCTGACAGAATCCCACATTTCTATGCCTTTTGACCCTTTTCTTTTGATCCTGACCATTGCCATTCTTCATGCTGTGAGGACATGACTCTTGCCTGCCTGGCCAGACATGACTGCAAGGGAGGTGAGTCAGGAAAGTGAACATTCAACTTTTTCCTGTCTTGATGATGGAGATGTTGAGGGGTAGGCTAGAGCATAGCGGCAGCTAATATCATCCCATATATGTCTGCTGCATAAAGTTGTTCTGTCATGGTTCTGATGATGTAAGTCTTCTGACCCCAAAACTTTAAATTTCAATGTGATTACCACTTAGAGGCCAACAAAATCTAATTATTTGCCCGACATTTAAATCCTTTGATTTGGCCTGTTGTTCTAGCCCTATTTCCCACTAATTTTTCATTTAATGCTCCAAACACTATGCATCATCCAAGCCAAATACAACCATGTACGTTTTTTTCTCTTCAAATATGTTTTTCTTCATTTGTCTTTTCTTAGAATAGCCTTTTCTCAGAACTGTTTTCCTCTTAGCCCCTAGATATACTCAGTTTCCACACGTTCAGATATGGTCACCTTTCATACTTACATGACAATTCTTCCATCAAGATATCTGCTCTCTCTTTTGCTGAATCTCCACAACACTTTATGTGTACAGCTTTTTTTTTAAAGATTTTATTTATTCATTTGTCAGAGAGAGAGAGAGAGAGAGCACAAGCAGGTGGCAGGCAGAGGGACAAGCAGACTCCCCGCTGAGCAAGGAGTCAGATGTGGGGCTCGATCCCAGGACTCCGGGACCATGACCTGAGCTGAAGGCAGATGCTCAACCTACTGAGCCACCCAGGTGCCCCTGTGTACAGCTTTTTATACTCCTTTACACTAGAGGGGCATAGACAGCGAAGCCAGATAGACTGCAAGTCAAACCCTAGGTTTTCACTTACAAGCTCTGTGACCTTAGGCAAGTTACTCAATCACTCTGAGTCTCATTTTCCCCATCTGTAAAGCAGAGATAATAATTTCTTACCTCAACAGATAGTGTGAGTATTAAAATAATATATGTATAACTTTTAATGCAGTGCCTCGTACATGACAGGCACTTAGCGAATACTAATTTCCTCCATTGTACTTTTTCCTCTTTCTATTATATCATAGTCATTTATACACATCCCTTCTCTCTGGACTACTAGCTTTTATGGTCTTCAAGGGCAGAACTATGCCTTCTCTCATCTTTAGTATCCTCCATAACACTTCACTTAGTACCTGGTACACAGTAGATGTTCAAAAAATAATGTTGAGTTATGAATGGTAAATGCAAGGGTTTAAGGAAAAGGAAGCTGAGGAAGAGAGAAAACTCTCAGCTCTTCATGATTCTAAATACCCTGTCAGTAATACCATGTGTCATCAATAATGCCACTTAAAACAGGCCTCTGAGGTTTCAAAGCTCTGAGATTTTATTGAACATTTGTCAGTTTTAATATCTCACTTCCACTTGGTTTGGAGAGTTTGGGTACCTTTGTTTCCTTTTATTATAGTAGTTTATTTATATTGATATTTAATATTTGGTAAAATAAACAGATAGCCTTAACCCAGGGCCATACTTAAGATGTACTATTTTAGTTTTTAACCATTTATTTGTAGGGTTCAAGGCTTATCTTTGATTTTTAATAATCAAGACAGTTACAGAAAGTAGTTTCTGGTGGTTGTGTTTCATGCCACATTTCTAAAACAATAACATTCTCCCACTAATAAATACTTTAATAGAAATTATAGAAACTCGTTTTAAAAAACCTTCTCAGGAGTCCATCTTGTACGCATTATAAAGATACAGTGGCCTTTTCTTCGTCTCCAATAACTCCATCAGTATGTTCAGTAGAAGGTAGTGAGATAGTCGAACCACTGTATTAACTGAAAGGTACCCCTTCTGTACCAAGGGCATTTCTTTTGCATACAATTTTCAGAATTTCAAAGCCCTCCTCATAACTGTCCTTTGGAGTTGCATGTGAACATAAAGGAGATATAATTCCCTTAGGAATTTGGAGGACTTAATGCAGCATGTATGTTGTAATTCTGTATTACTCAGTGAGAAAAAAATGTAAGAGAAAACCACAAGCAAATACCATCAGACAACTGCACATGAAGGCGTGTGGCTTCCATTTGTATTTTTTCAAATGCACTTGAGAAGAAGTAGAAGATGTCACATTGCCTTCCCCCACCCCAAATCCCTTTTTGCTGTTTTGTTGTTGTTCTGACATTGTCACTGCCATTTCACAATATTTTACTAAAATGTAAAGAATCAAGCTGTGTGTGTCTTATAAGGAATTATTCCCAAATAAAACAGTATATTTTGGGACAATATTTAACTTTCTGTTCATATGTTTTTAATTATATACTAAGCTCCTTCTAACCTAACACTTTAGCAATTCCCATATTTCATGTTTGTGTTCCAGTCCAGCCTTTTTCAGATCCATATAGTCTCACTTGGGGGCAGGGGGAGGACATGTACATTCTCCAAGAAATTTGAAAAGCATGTGTCAGTGTGCGTGCGTGTGTGTGTGTATGTGTGTGTATGTATAGAAGGTATTTATTTTGCTCAATACATAATAGAACTATCATATTAAACTAGTAATGTATTCATTCCTGAATAAATTATGCTAGATCTGAAAAAGTAGTATCATTCCCCACTATCTGTATCTTATGTGGTGGTTATATGATGAAGAGAATGATTATAAAAGTCTCACCATTTTAGATTTTTTTGGTATTTGATTAAGTAATTGGTTAATTGAAAGATTCCATTGTACTCCATATAGCTTATACCTATATATATTTATAGACTTATATATTTATATGCTTAATACTATATAAATATAAACTTACATACTATACACATAGTATAACAGCTTATTTATTTTACTATATCCATATATCTTTTTTTTAACATGGTGATTTGTGTATTGAAATGGTAAAATGTCATCTCAATATTTAATTTTAGCTTAAAATTCTTTCCCACTGAAATTAATTGAAGAACTACTTCCTACTGCCAACTTCTTGTTTTATTTTCTATCACATATATTCCTTTTAATTCTGCCTGAATAAAGGTGAATGGCACATAGACTTTCACGAATAATTAAATTAATTAATCCAACTTTGATTTACATATGTTGAAGTTGTTATCAATCCCTGAACTTACTCATCTTTGTATCTCAATTTCTTTATCTGGTGTTGATATATATATAAAGTTGCACAATAAATTTTTATTGAATATATGTCTACAACTGGGGCGCCTGGGTGGCTCAGTCGGTTAAGTGGCCGATTCTTGGTTTTGGCTCAGGTTGTGATCTCAGGGTCCTGAGATTGGGTTCCACCCTGAGCATGGAGTCTGCTTGTCCTTCACCCTCCCCCTGTGTCCCTCCCTACTCTCTCTCTCTCTCATTGTAAAATAAGAAAATAAAGTTAAAAAATATAAAATAAATACCTACTGTTAATAATTCAGATTTAAAGATAATTTTATATATATTTAATGATGAAATGACTGAAACAGCTGAAAATATCAGCTTTTAGCAGTCTGTTTTTGAAGGGAGCATACGGAATACACTGAGTAGAGTTAAGGGAATGGGCTACATGGGCAGACACCTGCATTTAAATACTGGTCACTTACAAACTGTATGACTTTGGGCAAATTATCTGTTTTCCTTCAGTTTTTCAATGTAAAGTAAAGATGGTTGGCTTGACTTAATACACGACTTAATGAAGCATTTAGAACAGTGTATGGCACGTATGTTATTATTCAAGTCCTATTTATGCACATGTAAACATCTGCATACAAACCCTCTTATATGAGCGTTCACACTGAGACAGCCATGACATCATATAACCCTTATAATGGGACCTCATCTGCTGGATAAACATCCAGTAGAATAATGGCCTCAAGTCATATAGAAATTTAGGTTAAGTAGTTCAATTTTAAAATTAAGAAATTCATGAAGAGTGATTATCACTGTTAGAGATGATTCTAGTATAGGATTCTCTAAAACAAATACTTAGTGTACACTTGTGTGTGTTATTCTTTCTAAAGCTAGTGAAGAGTTTTAGTTAAAAATATTCTTCAGTGAAGTAAAATTAATTCACTTTGAAATGTTTCAAACTTCAAAAAAATTTATGAATTTTCTCAAGTAATATTATACGTGTATGTAATTTCACATATACGTTTTTATGGATTCCTTGGTTTGACAATTTTGATATCCCAGCCAAAAGTCTTAATCAGCTAAATTTATTTTCTCTCTAAATATCTCCAGTCATAGTTAGTTGATACCATGTTTTAAATATAGAATGTATTTATTGCACAATGTGGACATGAACATGGAGGAATGTGATGAGATAGTAGGTAGAAAGGTAGCTCCAGAAACATTTTATTCTACCTTCTTTCTTTTGGGTAGGCCACAATTAAACTTAGTTTAAATAATAACTATGGGTAGAGTAGTTACGGGGAGAGGTAGACTCTACTACCTCCTGAAGTTAATGTGAGCCTTTACACTCCAGGTTTATTTTTTTCAAATGGTCAGTATATTCAATGCTAATTATTTAAGATTTAGATCAGGCATAATCTATTGTCATAATTCATGTTCAGTAAATAGTCTTTCTATAAAAAAAGACACCGAGGGGCACCTGGGTGGCTCAGTGGGTTAAACACGTGCCTTCGGCTCAAGTCCTGATTTCAGGGTCCTGGGATCGAGCCCCGTGTCGGGCTCCCTGCTCAGCAGGTAGCCTGATTCTCCCTCTGCCCCTCCCCTTGCTTGTGCTCTATCTCTCTCTGAAAAATTAATAAACAAAATCTTTAAAAAAATACACTGAGTTGAAAACAAATCAAAGGTGACATCCTTCATTGATATAGTTGAATAAATATTGAGTATCATTTAGTAAGAATAGTTATGACACACTTCCCTTGAAACCTTTTACCTGGCAACCTGAACTATGGAGCTATTTGGAAAAGAATAAACACAGTGGGGTTTTCATTTTCTGAAAGAAATCTTATCCTTGCAATAAACTCAGGGCTACCATTTACACTCGTGCAGGTTGTGTACTGTGCAAAGCTGTTCAGCAAAGGGACAGGGATGGTCTGAAATTCAGCTCGTGTTTCACTTGCCAACCCATGAGCTCTGGCATGGAGCTGCATCTTCCTGGAGGAAAGCCTTCTTATCTAATTAATACAGTCTCAGCGTGGACCATCAGGACCCTGAATGAAGTGCAAGCAACTTACTCGAAGAAAACTAACCAGTCTTAGTGGTGGGCATCAGGATCTGAGGCGAGGAGAGTATGTTCAGGAAGAAATGTAGAGTGGGCAGTAGGCATCGTCCTGGAGAGAAGCCACAGCTAGATGTGCAGTAGACAAGTAATAGCTGAATTTGTGGAAATGAGTGCGATGCCCAGAAAGTGTATATCGAGGGTAAGAGAAGTCATGGGTGGAGGAGGGTTAGTTATTAAGTACAGAGAGAGGGAGGAAAAGGAAGGTCTCCTACAGAGAAACCCCCATCAGACAGTGGGAAACCCAGAAGAAGGTGTTGCCAGAGAAGCTAAAGGAGAGCCATCAGCTCTGTGAACTATAGTCACGGGGTTTCCAGCTATGAGGTTACTTAGCAACTTTAGTGGTCTGATGGTGTTCAAAGCAATATTGCCATGGTTTTAGGAATGACTCAGTATTGAAAATGTGGGGAGAGTAAAAATAGAACATTCTAAAAGTTGGGAGTCACAGGCAGGAGGCAGACAGGAGCCAAAAACATCTGTCCATATTTGAGGTGTGAGAAAAGATCTTTCACTGAGTAGAGTTCATCTTCAAGAGACTGTGCAAAGTTGTTTTATTCCTTTTACTATTAGTCTTTACTCTCTGAACTAGAGGTATGAGTCAACAGATGAGAAATTATAATGACCCCCAAAAGCACAACTTCTAGCTGAAATCAAATATATCCTCATAAACATTCACTGGAAGCATGTTGGCCAAACATATATCTGTGACTTTGACAGTCAGCAGGCTATTCAGGGAATACTAATTTTGGCTCTGATAACTTCTTAGAGATCTTTGTTGCAGGAAACCTGATAATATATTTATTGATACTTACCAAGTATAAAATACAAGACTACATTTGAATTAGGAAGAGAAGAGTGGAAGGAAATAATATTTACAGACCATATGTTCTTTTAATTACTTCCTGCAACTCCCATATGAGGTAAATATCATTTGTTCCATCCTACAGATGCAGAAACTGAGGGTCAGAGAGGTTAAGTGACCTGCCAAAGGTCATGTTTCAGTACATGTTAAAGCCTCCAAAGGCATTGTTTGTTATATTTCCCCATATACCTCTCTTCTTGCCCTTAGGACCCCTGATAGCTTAGTACGAAGCACAAATCTTATACCTAGCATGGTCAGCTGAGTTTTACAAAAGAGTCACAAGTGCTTTAGGAATTCAAAACAGGGAGAACATCTCCAAAGGAGGGTCAAGTAAAGCTCAGGGAAGAGAAATCACTGAGATGAGCCATCAATGACGGGCTATAATGACAGTGAGATTGTAGAGGGGTGGAGACCGGATGCTTACTGGAATAACATTTGTACTGGGACTAACATTTCTTTTAGAAACTCAAATTTCTGCTATGGTTATTTTTTTTTCCCAAATAGCTCCATAGCTCAAGTTGCCAGATAAGAGGTTTCAAGAGGGTATGCTATAATTATTCCAAGTCTAATGATAATTAAGAATGCTTATTCAGTAGAAAGAATGGCATAAACAGAAATATAGTGGTGACAGCTATGAAGGGTCTTCTGAGAACAGCTAGTATTCAATACTGGGAGGGGTTAAAACAGAGAAGGAAAGTTAGGAGCAGATCATAGAGGACTTTGGACATAGGCAGAAATTAACATTTCATTTGGTGGGAATCTGAAGGGTCGCCTAAAATAAAATTTTTAATTATGTAACTACTTCTTTGGGCAATTTTCAAACATACTCAAAAGGAAAAGAAAATGGTATCATAAATTGCCCTGGAACTGTTACCTAGCTTCAAGAATTATCAGTGGCTCATCTTGTTTCATAAATCCCTTTCCCTTGTTTTCCTTGTTTTGTTTTGTTTGCTGATATATTTAAAAGCAAAACCTAGATAACATGTCATTGCATCTGCAAATACTAAAATACAAATCTGATATATTTAAAAGCAAAACCTAGATAACATGTCATTGCATCTGCAAATACTAAAATACAAATCTCTGATAGGGCCTTTTTAAAATATAACCATCATTTCATTATCAACCCTAATAAAATCAACAATAATTTCTTATTATCATCATATTCAAATTTCCCCGGTTGTCTCAAACATGTCTCTTTATAGATGGCTTGTTTGAATCAAGATCCCAAACCCAGTTGGCATTTAATTGCTATAACTCTTCGGTCTCTTTTACTGTCTAGGCCTCTTCTCCTAAAAACTTTTTTTTCACGTCACCAATTTTCCCACAACAGTTGATCTGTATATGGAATGCCCCACATTCTGGATTGATCTAATTAAATCCTCGTGGTGCTGTTTAACTTGTTCCCCTGTCTTCTGTATTTCTCGTAAACTGCAACTTCCATTTAGAAGTTTGATTAGGTTCTGGTTCAATTTTTAGGAATAATCTCTTATGAAGGTGTAGTATACTCCCTTCTTCATAATATCAAGAGGCAGGTAATACTCTGTTGATCAGCAGGTCAAATGGCATTGGCCTGATTCCCTGCAACCTTTCCTGTAACAGCTTTTGCAACCGTGGAGGACTGTTGCCTATAATGACTTTTTCGTTGGGCGCTTGACAGTCTTGGAGCTGGGGAATATGTTCAGGAATGTGCTTTAGGAAATCTAATCTGACAAAAGTATGTGGGATGGAATAAAGTGAGGGAAGACCTGGAGAGGCTTGTAGACTATTCTTGTTTTCCAGGAATAAGGATGCTGGCAACAAATATGGAAAGATAGATTCAAGGGATTTTGTGGAGAATGAAATCTCTGGGACTTGGCAATAGATTCCAATTGCTGAATCAAACACAACACTGACCTTTTAGAGTTGGAGGAGTAGTGGTGTGTTTAACAAAAACAGGAAGGTCAGGAGTCATGAGTGGCTTGCAGTAGAAATTGAGAAGTTTGGTTTGAGAATGATGAGTTTGAGCCGATGATGGCGTATCTTGGCTTAGACATCTGGTGAGCAGTTGGGAATGCAGCACTGCAGCCTGGAAAAGAATTGAGGACATGAGCCAGGTAATAATTAAAGCCTTGAGGGTACATTTGATAGCTGATGAAGGGAGTAAAGTGAAAAGACAAAAGGTTTAGACACAAATTTGGGCAATCGTGACATGTTTGGGTTTTGTCAACCCTTCCTCCCCAAAGCTCTGGTTTATTTAGTTTTAGTTTAGCCCAGGGTGACTCCTTTCCAGGGCCCCAAAGACTGGCTCAGCAGTTTCCCTTCTCATAGCTTAGCTTTCTTCTTCCTAATGGAAAGAAATGCCCCCAAGACCAATACGTATTTCAACTCCTGTTACTTTTATTTTTCCTAAAACCAGATTATAAAAATATGACTTCTACTCTGCTACCTCCCTTCTCTTTCCTCAAATCAAATTTTCTTTCTTTCTATGGCCAA
The DNA here is from genome assembly GCF_003265705.2 of Callorhinus ursinus. NCBI lineage: Eukaryota > Metazoa > Chordata > Mammalia > Carnivora > Otariidae > Callorhinus > Callorhinus ursinus. The sequence continues at coordinate 89,449,291 of NW_027397066.1, read as the reverse complement.
TCTATTATTAAACAAGTTTGATGGAGATAGTTTGGCGAAGATAGGACCTTAAAGTGAGGGAATAGAGGGCAAAAGCAACTTTTCTTCCCTTTAACTTTTGGGGAGGGTGAATGGATGTGTTTGGAGAGCAAGGGGAAGAACCCAAGGGAACTGTATTGGTTGAAAAGACATGAGGGCAATGACACATAGCAGGCAAGGTTGGGGAGGAGGCACGGATGCATAGGTACAATATCACCTTTGCTCCACAGAGAGAGGAAGTGAAGCTACAGAAGAATCTGGAGATGGAGAGCACGGTAGTTGTAGAAGCTTACATTAAAAGCTTTTGATCTTTTAGTCATCAACTGAGAGTGTTAGAGACTGGGCTTCTAATTTGTATGAGAAGCTTGAGAATCATAGACAAGCCCTGAGATTCAGGCTCTTCTAGTCTCATTTGACAGTTGATTGTTTTTTATTCCTTCTCCGTATCTCCTTAGACTCAAAGAGACATCAATCCTTATCCCTGTGTTGCGCTCAGTTCCCCTTCACAAAACTGTATCGCTTTATAAAATACTAGGAATGAAGCAAAGAATCAAACTGACCTGCAAACCAGACTTTCTTGAGTAGCCTGGGCAAAATTATGTTGGGACAGTATATTAGGAAGCATGCTGAAATAAACTCTTGTAAATTAAACCCAAGGTTTAAAGATGGATATACCTCCTTATACATTTGAATGCTATTGAGGGGGGTGAGAGTATCATAGGATAGCTTACACCATTAGCTGTAAAATCACAGGGGCTACTGTGGGCATTTAGAGAGCAAGTTTGATACTTTCTTTCAACAGAAAGAATGTTTAGGATTCCAAGCCTTTCACCATGGAGTTCATTTTATTTGACCTCTTAAAAATAAGTAAAAAAAAAAAAAAATGCAAAGTTAAACAAAAAGAATTTTAGCAGTCACTTAAAACATTTGGATATAAGGGGTGAGGCTAGAGAGAAGGGAGCCCTTGGTTTTGATTGGCAGGAGCAGTAATTTGGCTGTATTTAATTTGTATTGTGTTAGAAAAGAAAGCCAGAGTGAGCTTCCCTGATTCCTGCTGTTTTATAAGCCCTTAACTCCATTGAGCTACATCAGTCTTACTTTTGAGAGTCCTTTTTAAATGTTTAGTTTTTCTAAATTTTCTTTTAGTGCTAGACCCCACTAATTGCTTCCTTATGGCAGCTGCTTATGATTTAAGACTGAGCGTGGGCACATATAGTCAGTCCCTTGTTCAGGGCTTGAACTGGCATCACAAAAGAACTTAAAAGTTACGATCTCACCGCAGAAAATGCCCAGAAAAGAATAGCTGTAAAAATTAGTTTTGCAATAGTGGGGCTGGTTTAGATATTTGAAATTTCTTTTTATACCTACCCCCTTTCCTGCTGGGTCTCTTTTAATCTTCAATGCAAAATGAAAGGTGTAAAGTCTGAAGCTATAAATCTGTTGATGGCTATAATTCCCTTCCCTGGTTTAGCAGAGTTTGACACTATAATAAACACGGCTCTTCTGCAACAACATTGAATCTGGTTCTTGTATAATTCTTTATATGTTGCTGCTTTGAACACCGGGAGTTTTATTGCATTCTTTTCTTTCAGGGTGTTTCAATTCAGCAAAATATTGATTGAGCACCTACTATATGCTAAGGGCAACTAGATAGTTCTAGGGCCTAAAATGTAGTCTTGGTTAGTCATTAAAGTAATGTAGTTAAAACTGCAATGAACTGTTTTTGTCTTGCTTTGGTTTTCTTTTGGTAATAGTTCCTAAATATCGAGGTAAGCTATATTAAACCTTGTATTCTCCAAACATTTTCAACCATACGCCTAACACATTTCTTACCACATGGCCTCTTGATTTTAGGAAATCAATTATGTTTACCTTATTTATCCTCAGGTCAGATATCTGAGAAAAAAAATTTATTTTATGTTTACCATAATTAAAATATTAAAAACATTAACTGTGTACTTAATAATCACTACTATTGGTCAATCAGGCATTCTACAAATTGTTTCATGGACAGCGTTTTATGTTAGCCAAATAATAAGCATTGTTTTCCCAATTTTACAAATGAAGAAACTGAGGCTTAAAGAGTTTAATTAACCTGCCAAAGTTCACACAAGTGATCACAACCAGGATTTCAGTCTGAATCTGTTTGACTCCAAATCTTGAGCTCTTAACCACCAAGACACTTTATGTAGTTTATTTTGAAATAATTTCTCCAAATTATACTTTTGCTTTTATAAAATTTTTAAAAAGATTGTATTTATTTACTTGAGAAAGAGAGAGTGAGACGGAAAGAGAGAGAGTATGAGCAGGGGGAGGGGCAGTGGGAGAAGCAGACTCCCCACTGAGCAGGGAGCCCGATGCAGGGGTCAATTCCGGGGCTCCTGGATCATGACCTGAACTGAAAGTAGACACTTAACCAGCTGAGCCACCGAGGCACCCCTATACTTTTGCTTTTTATTTTTATTTTTTTCTGAAGCATTTAAAAAGAAATTACATACAAACACACACACACAGACACACACACACAGATCTATACTTACATATAGGACCTCCTACATTTTCATGTCAGGTTTTCCATAAAAAGTTTAAAATTTACACATTACCCGTTGAAGTTATTTGCAAAGTTAAAAGTCTATGAAACAAAAAAAGGTGATTTTAGGAAGAAATGTCCCTAAAAATATGTATTATGCTAGTAAAACAGAAAACTATGGAGTTCAAGGTTTTAGGTATATACTTGGAAGAACACACGTTCGCATTTTAGTCAGAAGTGAGCCTAAGCTAACTGCATAAAACACTTTACTCAGAAGTATGGTAGATTTATCAACATGTAAATAGCTAGGGTCCTTATTTTTCATGTAAGCACTGGATTTTTCCATTGTTAATACTATTTGCAGTATGATTTTGTGAGTTTCAGATACCTGCTAAAAACTACCAAATTCAATTTATTTGTGAATGTATGGCTTAAGAGCACCTATCTCATTGGCACAACGGACCAAGTTCATGATGCAGTCAGAGAGTAGGTAGAAATCTTACCATCTGTATAATTGAGGCTTTTATCCTACTTGAATAAGGGAAAATGGGATATTCCCTGTTTCCTTCCTCAGTAGGAGACTGTGAACATTGATAAAGTAATGTTTGCAAGAATGCCTGAGAATGGCCAATGCTGTAGACTTTGTCTTCCTTATCCTTAAAAAACTAGGGAAATTATAGCTTTTAATTATAGTAAGCCCACGTTCAGCATGCAGTCTAAAAAGCAGAGGAAGAAATGTAATAAAGGGGTACTTTATTAATAAGTTAACACAGAGGAAGGATTGGCTGCACAGTATGACCACCATATGTCATCTGTGCTCCTTTTACCCAACAGTGATGATAGAGAATTTTCTCTCTTCTTTCTCAACTACTTCTGATTGGGCCAGCCAAAGCTGCTGACAATCAGTTTGGATTTGAATACCCCTAAAACCAGATTTAAAATTCTATATGGTTTACTTGGCTCTGGAGCTCCTGTGTTCATCAGAGTTGAAGCAGGGTAGGTCAACCATTTTCTGCTAATGCACTACATTGTGAACTTTCAAATGAATCACCATGTTGGTGATCTGTCAATGGCTCTCATGTCCGTTCCACTAACTGGTCTTGTTGGTTCTATCTCAGAAATGTCTTCTGAATCTAGAACTTTGCCTTTGCTTCCATGATCAGCTATCTCCTGGACCAAGGCAACAACTTCCTAAGAAGTCTAACATTCCGTGCTCTCAGAGTCCCACAGAGCACACTTGATCTTACCACTCCCTTGTTAAATTGATGACAGAATTTGGCCCAGGGACTTGGGTATTACTAGCCAACCTTCCCAAATCTCACTATTTCACATTTCTACTCCCCCCACCACATATGTTCTTACTCCCCTGAACTCCTTGTCTTTCTCTGATAGCATGATACTCTTTCACACTTAGCATGTTCTCCCCTTCCGCCTGAACCGCTTCACCCTTTCCCAGTCCCCTTTATCTCTAGCCAACTTTTAAGAGCCAGTTCCAATATCATCTTTGGAACTCCAGTTCTCCCACTTTCTTTTCTCTCTGTACTGCCACAGCACAGCGTTCATTCCACTGATTACAATTATGGTTACATATCCCTCCTCCAGACTCAGAGCACATTGACTGGCTGGTAGTTGGCCATAAATGCTTAGAAAATGAAACTTGCTGGTCTTCATAATTCTATGGTAATGAAAAGATTAATCAGAAAAAGGGTTGTTATATTTCAAAAATGAAAATGATCTACACTTTTCTGGGATAAGAATCATAACTCCATTCTTATTCCAGCAGCTCTGGCTGCCAAGAATGTCCAGCGTTTGCTCTTTTTCCATTTTTTTTAAACTTCTAGCAGAATTTAATTTTGTTTTCATGATTGCCATCTATAAAAAATCATTCCCCCTTTAGCTTTTGCCATTCAAAGTAGGCAAATTTACAGTTCTAGTGAATGAAATGTCTTAACTGAGATATCCAGGCTCCATGAATATATGTCTTTTCCAGCTATATGTCAATTACTTTTACGCAGATTAAAATCCAACATTTTACTGAATCTCAATTATTGTGCCTCTCATTCATAATGCTTTTAGTTTGGCTTTATAATTTAATTGAAATAGGTAATAGAGCATGGAAAAAGATCTAAAATCTTAGTTACTTGGATAAAAATAGATTTGGGGGGACTGAACTTGGTGTAGGCCAAGATCCACATTAAAGTCTTGGTACAAACAGAAGGATTGTTGCCATAAATTCTGAATTTGAAAAAGGGCTAATTTGAAGTTTGGCACTGAAATTTATAAATACTTTGGTAGTAAATTAATAACACTCTAACAACACTCTAAAAGAAATGTTCCAACTACTGACCAAGAACACTAATAATAAAAGCTTTGTTAGCACTTTCAAAATTTATGTAATTAGGGCTAATAAGATAAAATTAATTAGAAATAATCATTTCAAGTATTCTTATTTATTTATTTAAATGGACACAATAAAAGATCTGACTCCAACCTCCTGGACCAGACCAGAAGGACAGGGATCCCAAGCCTTACATAAAGAGTCATAAATGACTCACTATTCTCTTATTTATGACCACTAATTTTACTATATTTACTTATCATTGACCTCAACCTTGTTTTAGCAGCAAAGTTTTATTTTCAAATAGTTACCAATGAATCACTGATACTGATACCTGAACAACAAATATGTCCACTAACTATTAAATTGTTAATTTGGTGCAGTTGGAAGCAACAAAATGACATGGTAAAATATACTGTAATTCAAATATTCATTCATTTTAATTATTGCCTATCCTTTTGTTAATATCAGTCTAAGGACAAAATAACTTAGTTAGCCAGCTTTAATTTTAAAAGTTAATAATCAAAAAAACCTTTCTTTCATTTGTAATATTTTGACCTAGAAGAAAACCATGGCTCCCAAATTTTGAAATACTATCTGTGTTTACTAAGGTCGTCCACGTTTTCCTTCAAATTCAATCCATATTTGCAGTGAAGAGGATCCAATTCAGAAAGAAGAGTGGGATTTCAGTCAGAGCAGAAGAAAACACCTGCCATTAATCCCAAGAGCACAAGTGGGGTCTGGAGTGTCCGAAGCAGCCGCCACAGCTGTGAATGGAGGTTGACCTCTGCTTCGGTTCTGTCTTGAGCTGGCAGGTGCCAGGACGCCATTCTGTCTGCTCAGAAACATCCCCTTTTGAAGCAGCAGTATTTTATTGCTCAATTGTGAATGCAAATTTTTATGTGTTCATGAATTAAGGATCCTTGCTTATGGCAAGCTGTCTAAAGAGGTCTAGTTTTCATATGTGGCTTTGGCATTAGTCGTTGGACTTTGAGGAAAAAAGTCATCTCTGCTCCCCACTGTAAAATTGTTTTAGAAAAGCTTTGACCTCAAACATGCCATATAACCTAATAAAGTGCCTTTAGAGGACTGGTTCAATGAGAGGCTTGGCCTCTGAAATCTCACGAGCAAAAGCAAACTACACTTCAAAGAGAAGAAGCTTTTGGGGGGAAAGGAGTGGGAGCAGGGGAGGGGTTCCATAGTAACTATAAGTAACTTTATAGTAGCTGGATTTTCTAGGGGAGTTTTTCTTAATGCTGGTATCGGGAAGTGTTTAACTGTGGCACCAGACTATTAAGCTTTTCCGAAACACACCATTCAGGTTTTCTAAATCAGCTTCCCCCACCATATCTTCCATCAGTGCCTAGAACATTGCCAAACTCTTTATAGGCATTTGTATATAAATGTATATAAAAATCAAAATAGATTTAACATCCTATTTCAATCAAGACTAGAATCTCCACTGTAGTTCTTAGACTGGATGGTAGGTATCCTCTCACTCTTTTTTGGGGTTTCCTTTGCCCCACCAAAAATAAAACCCTACTTGTAGAGCATTAGAGAACATTTCGTATGTGTTAAAAATAACCAAATAAATTCTTTAAACTTCATTTTACAGAGGTAGACACACAGTCTATACCCATTACTCACTACTGATTCACTGAAAACATTAATAAAACATTAAAATTTTACTGAAAACAAAGAAAAATATTTTCCTTGGTTTCTCTTTTTTAATGGCAAAATTATTTTTGGAACAAGAGAAACAAGGGTTTGTTTACTTGATTCCCTAATCTTAGCTCTCTCTCTCTCTCTCTCTCTCTCTCTCGCTGACCCTCCACAATTACTCTTTTTCTCATCTTGAACTTGAGATCTTGGGGTCACTCCCCAGGATACTGGGAAATGTAATTGGCAGCATTTCAGAAGTCATCTGTTGAAGGCAGGCACATAGTCATCATTCTCTATGAGAATCTAGTTCTAGAGCTGTGTCCCAACACTTATCATCCTAACCTAGTCACACGGACTAGGTTAAAGTCCTGGCTAACTCACTTGCAAGAGACCTAACCTTGATAATCTTTGAGTTTCATTTTTGGCATCTTTAAAAGTAATATCATAATACCCTCTTCATTGGATTGGGACCAGATGAAAGTTCTTTGTTGATGGTAAAATATATAAACTACAAGACATGATATTATTGTTATTATTAAGTTCATGATAACCTCACAGCTGTTATCAGAGGTGTCACAACTGAGAGTAGGAATTTAGTACAGTTCCTCTGCAGCAGATACTTAGCAGGAGATATTTTAGTAGACAGAGTATTCCCACATTTCCACCTAAAGTGACATTGCAAGGACTTAGGAAGGAGTACTTTGCTAGAACCTTGGCTGTGCTTCTAGTCTAGACTTACACTTGTCTCCCAGCCCTGCCAAAGGTGAAAGTGAGAGATTGAAGGTAACTCTGAAATGCTCCAATTCCTCAAGTAGGCTGAGCCCTGGAACATGATTTCATCTTTAAGAGCTAGGGGAAAAAAGTATTGATGTCTCTAGAATTAGTATGTCCTGCTGGCATTTTTGTTCAAAGATAAAGAAAATCTCAATGTGGCTTAAGAACAGACAGCTGCCCAACAAAGTAGAAAATCCTAAAAAGAGCCACATCTATATGGTTATCTGATTTATGACAAAGATAACACTGTACTACAATGAGGAAAAGATTCATTTTCAATAAATGGTGTTGGGTTAATTTAATGTTCACATAGGAGAAAAAGAGCATCTTGACTTTGACCTCACATCATGTACAAAATCAGTTCCCCATGAATTTAGACCTGAGTATGAAAATAAAGAAATAAAGCCTCTATTTTTTTATTTTATTTTTTTTGTTGTTGTTTTCTTCTTTCAGTTTGGGCACCATGCCATCCCAAACAGTATAAGTTTAACATACAGTGTTATATTTATTTTAGGTGTACAATATAGTGAGTCAACAATTCAATACATTACTCAGTATTCATCATGATAAATGTACTCTTAATCCCCTTCATCTATTTCACCCATCTCCTCACCAACCTCCCTTCTGGCAACCACCAGTTTGTTCTCTATAGTTAGAAGCCTGCTTTTTTGGTCTCCTTTTTTCTTTGTTTTGTTTCTTAAATATCACATATGAGTGAAATCATATGGTATTTGTCTTTCTCTGTCTGACATATTTTACTTAGCATCATACCATCTAGATACATCTGTTATCACAAATGCAAGATTTCATTCTTTTTTATGGCTGAGTGATATTATATCATATATATGTATATATTACATCTCTTTTTTATTTATCTTAATTTTTAAAAAAATTAATTCTAGTATAGTTAACATACAGTGTTATAGTAGTTTCAATAAGGCTTTTAGCTTTTAGAATAAACATAGAAGAACCTCTCTATGACCTTGGAGTAAGCAAAGATTCCTTAAGTGGAATACAAAAAGAGATAAAGAGAAAAAAATGTTAAATGGAGTTTTATTAAAATTAAAAACTTCTGTTCATCGAAACCTAGTTAAGAGAATATAAACACAGTACACAGAGTGGGAGAATATATTTGCAAAAAATAACTGATAGAAAACTCATATTCAGAATAATGTAAAGTACTCTCACACCTCTCTCTCGATATATATAGATATTATAATATGTAAAGAACTCTAGTAAGTCTAAAGGACAACTCAATAGAAAAAGGGCAAGAGACGTGAATAAACACTTTGTGGGTGAAGTTGCGAAATGGACAACACATGCATTAAAAGGAGTTAAGCTAATTAATCACTGGAAAAATACAAATTAAAACAGTGTGAAACTACTACACCTCCCACCAGAATGTCTAAGACAAAAAAAGATGGAAAATGCTGAGTATTGGTGATGATATAGGGGAAGTGAAATTCTTGTATACTGATGATGGGAGTGTAAATTGTTAGAACCACACTGAAAACTATTTGTCAGTACCTACTAAAATTGAACATATTAGGTATTTTCTATAACCCAATAATTCCACTCCTAGATTTATACCCAACAGAAATGCATACAGTTTTTAATCAAAAGACATAAAGTTAGGATATTTGTAGTAGCACTATTTTCAGTAGTCAAGACATAGAAACGCCTGGAAACAAAGGGCCATCAACCAAGTAGGATAAACAAATTATGGTTTATTCACATGGTGGAATATTATAAAGCAGTAAGAACAAACGATCTACAGCACACAACAAAATTATGAATACATTTTACACATTGAGCAAAGGAGGTCAGACTCATACAGGTATCATTCCATTTCTGTAACTACAAAAACAGACGAACTATTTTGTCAGAGATCAGAAATAGGAGTCACTGTTGGTTGAGAGTAATGACAAGAAAATGTCACCACAGTCCTTCTGGGTTTCCTTAGCTGATTTCTACTTGCATAGGTACATTTAGCTTGTAAAAATTTATCCAGCATATTATATACTTATGACATGTGGACTTTGTGCTCTTTTCTCTGTGTGTGCGTGTGTGTGTGTGTGTGTGTGTGTGTGTAGTATAGCAGTATATATATACTATATACTATGGTATAGTACCATATTTTACTGGTATATGTACCAGTATGGTATAGTACCATGCATACTGGTATACGATATATACCATACTATATATACCATTATACTATATATAATAGTATATGTATTATACCACTTTCACATTCTAACCATCTTACAATTATAATTTAGAACTTAAAATTCCTTGATAAACCTCATTAACAGGTATACCTTTTTGCCCTTTGCATGAATCTTGCAGCTAACTAGCTGATCTATTCAAGCTACAATTTTTTAAATTTATTAAAACATGTCTTTCTTTCTTTTTCTTTTTTTAGGGCCCTCCTGGTCCAAAAGGTGATAAGGTAAGAAAATGTGTAGCAGAAACTAATTAAGTTAGTGGAAATCCATTGGTATGATCTATGCTGTGTTATATTTTGGTCTTTTTAATGATCAACAAATGCAGCCTTTACGCTAAAACTATCTATCATCTCATCTTCCTACTCTACAGGGAGAACAAGGTGATCAGGGACCTCGGGTAAGTTGTATTCTTCCAATCCTGGGCAAAAAATTGGTTTTCAGCTCCAAACTTATTGAATTAAAGTAGCCCTGGCTTTATAACATGCCTTTGTGTCATGGTTTAGTAATAGCTGGCAAAAAATACCGTACCACTTGTAAGTAAAATAGCCTTAATAATAATTAATGGGTATATCCTGTAGCATTGCTTTAAGTTGATACCTATAAATAGGACACTGTACAATAATTAGCCCTACTGATGAAGGGCCAGATCACTACTAAAAAGTCAATAACAACCACCATTCCGATGGCTATTGGGTCCTTCAGATTTGCATGCATTGTTTTGCATGCATTGTTTTGGATTCCTGTTGAATTTGGCCTTTTTCTGCAGTTAAACTTTATGTGCTATTGCATCAATATGTTATATTATAGATGAAAATATTAATGCATTTTATATTTGTATTCTTCATCATAAATTTGAATAACACTTATTTGAATTTCTTATTTTTTATAGATTTTTAAGCAGATAAAAGGTGTAATATAACAGCGTTCCAAGGAGGAGGGGCATTCTTTTACTCTTCTCAAATGTGGCTCTTTTAACCTTTATAACACAATGGTGAATGCTTTGTTGTTACCTTGGTAGTGCCAAGTCCTCTGCTTAACATCTGTGCCTTATTACCCAAATGTTCAGACATACTGTTCCAATGATGTAGTGGCTCCGTTCAGACATACCTCTCAATTTTCTCATGTCACTATGCACAAAAGCGAGTATTTGGTTGAGGAGTCATTTTTTACAGTGGAAAAGCACGTTTAAAACTTTCAGGTTGAAAACAGAAACTGTAGGGTTTTTGTAAAACGTGCTGTGTGTAGTTAATTATTGAATTCATTTATACTGCAGTAGAGGTTTTATTGCAAAAGATGTAGTGGTGCAAACCTGAAAAATTTGTAGTCTTATCTCTTCATGTTTATTAAACTAGATAGAAGGTAGGCTATGATTTGTTTTCCTTTCCATTCTTCAGCCATTTCTTTATATAAAAATAATGACCATGCCTCAGAGCATTTTGTTTCTCATGGCAATTATTCTAGCCGATGACTAGCTTCAAGCTAAAAGCTCATGTTAATGGTCAAGGAGATTAAACATCATGATATCTGTCATGGATGTGAATGGAATAAAATTCTCATAACCTTAAATGATTAGAGTATTGCCACTTGCTCTGTATGTGATGATTATTCACGTGGCATGTCTCGTATCGAGTATCATTTATTTCTACACGACATATCAAAATCACTCAACTTGCCCTTTCCAGGTAAGGGGGAAACTGTTTCCATTCTGAGAAATCTTCTTTTGGCAAAGGAAGTGAAGGGGTGGTTCGCAGCTCAGCTGTCATCAGTATGCACACAGTCCTCATTTTCAAAAAGGTGTGTTGGCTTTCATCGTTCCCAAAAGTGATGATTGATTACAAAGCCAGGCCAAATTTTCAGGATGAAACCTGAAACCATGTGAAATTCACCTGGTTTCATGTTGCATTACAAACTAAGACTTGGACCAGGTTCCTTGTGAGTTTGGCCAAAGTTCATGAACTACTTTGACGAACGCAGACTGCCTTTCATACAGATTTCAGCCAGTTTTCACACTGACTGAGGCCAGGTTTCACACGATTCAGGGCCCATTTAGCATTTCAGGTGGAAAGTGGCAAAAATTGATCCCATTTTCCCCAGGATTTTGTTTTTTGTTGAAGGAATTTGGATTGATTTTATCATGCAGGGTGAATCTTCATGGGTGAAAAACTAACATGTCCTGGAAAGTATATGTGAAAAAGAATGAGAACCTACCAAATTGCCTGTCTTTTCTCAGATTCCTAATTTAGAAACAAGGCAGGTTACATGTAGCGCTCTCCGAAAAATAAACCTTACTTTCTGGTAAGAAAGTATTAGCTACTTATTAGGAAATTTATCATATCAAGACAGTAAAATGAAGGGTTTATATTTCCAGAGAAATCAAAGTTAGAACTGGAAAAGTCTTCAATTTTAATGAGAATTCACTTTACTCACATGCTCTGTAGGCACACTTTTCTAGTTAATGCTCATGGAGAAAAGATCTCTTTTCTAAAATGTAAATCTTTGTATTTGAATACCCTGCCCATTTTTATCCTATCATAGTTTTTGAATTCAACTTTTTACCATTTGTTTCAAGTAACTTATTTCTTTCCATAATTAACAATATGACCCTCCATCATTTCAGTTCTTTGTTAGCTTACCTACTGTTACAAGATTTCTACTGTTTCCTTAAATACGGGCTCCCCCCAACTCTTTTTTCTTTTTGGCTTCCCAAGTGTCAAACAGGAATATATTAAGCCATATTATGTGATTCAAGGCAAGAAAGTGTTGAAGATAATATACACATTAAGAAGGTGAAACTATTTTGAAACACATACATATATTTAGCAATATACATTGAACTTCTGTTACTTTCAAGATACCATGCTTAATACTATAGGAACTATAAATGGATCCACTTTCTCTCTCTTTTACTACCACCAAATTCAACCTACTATCATCTCATCTTCTGGACTACTGTGGCAGTCTTCCAAGTAATCTTGCTTCTACTCTTGACCCTGTATAATCCATTTTTTACACAGCAGCCAAAGAGATCATTTTATGTTGTAAATTAGATCATGTTGTTCCCTGTTTTAATCTTTAAGATGAAATCCAAACCACTTTTCTTGACCTTCATGAATCTTCAAGATCTGACCCTTGCCTAACCCTCTAACCTCATCTCACACCACTCTTCTCTTCCTGCCACCATGCTCCAGCCACATAGTCCTCTATGTGTACTTCAAACACATCGCACTGGAATGATTTTCTATTTGCTGTGTTCTGGTCTTCTGGTGATTGGGTTCCTCTTATGACTGAGATTTCATCTCAAATACCTCCTTGGGGAGAACTTCCCTGACTACCCAATCTAAATCTGAGATTATCCTATTTTGTGTATTTATTTACTTGCTTGTTATCTGTAAAACATGCCCCACCATTTACATAAACTCTATGAGAGCAAGGGCTTGGTCTACCTTGTTCATACCACCATCAGCTAGAACAATAAAGACTCAATAAATATTTGTTGAATGTTAAAATAAAATATTATTACATCATTACTGTCCTCAAATTGCTGATAATCTCATGGGTGCCTGAATAAGAAAACTATGTCTTTGTGTTATATGCCTTAAATAACAATACCAAGAAATGCTAGACAAGTGAACATTCTTCCATTTTAAATAATCATTGGACACTGTGGAAGTGGTGACACTTGAGCTAGGATTTGATAAATGGAGAATCTTTAGAAGAGAAGAGGAAGAGGAAGACATTACACATTCCAGAAAGAAGAAAGTACAAACAGTATTACACAAGTAGGAAATGACAGGATTCATTTAAGGACAAAAATATTTTTAATTGCCAAGGATATAAGTTAAATACAGAAAAATTATATTATATAGGTTGAATTTTTTTTAAAAGATTTTTTATTTATTTGAGAGAGAGACAGAGATTGAGAGAGAGAGAACACAAGTGGGGTGAGGGGCAGAGGGAGAAGCAGACTCCCCACTGTGCAGGGAGTAAGTGGGTTCCTTTCATTTAGGGTTAGGATGAATATTCAGAAAGGAGAGATTTGCCATTGCATTTAAAGGCGGGCATAATGTTGCACAGGCGTACTGAGAAAACATGCCTATACATGCATTGTACATTATGTTAAGCTTGTGCTCCTCCTTGAGCAGAGACTTTAACCTTATACTGAGGCAGAGGTAACTATTGGACAAGTGGAAGGGGCTATGGGAATCCGCTAAGAGCTAGTATAATTGGATGGGACCTTGGGCTCATTATCTCTCCTAGGCCTTGCTTGACTGAAGGGCCTTGCCTGTTCATATGCTGGAACCATATCAGTTGACCTTGAGTCCAGCCTTCTGTAGAGACTATTAGTGGATTTGTTAGTGGGGTCTGAAAAGACACAATAGCTGATTAGGGTGAAATGGTTCTCTGAAAAACAAGCTTTAAACTTTCTGCTAGTTTCAACTTCATTAACCCTATGGGGCACAGTTTCAATCTCATCAATAGGATTTGCCACAAGTGCCAAGCAAAAACTCAGACAAAGAGGGAAAACCAGGGATGACACTAGTAGAGGAGAAATTAATAAGAAAGAGTCTTTTTTTTTTTTTTAAAGATTCCGTTTATTTATTTGACAAAGAGAGAGACAGTGAGAGAGGGAAAAAAAGCAGGGGGGAGTGGGAGAGGGAGAAGCAGGCTTCCTGCTGAGCAGGGAGCCAGATGCAGGGCTCCATCCAAGGACCCTGGGATCATGACCTGAGCCGAAGGCAGACGCTTAATCATCTGAGCCACCCAGGTGCCCAAGGAGGAACTACTTAAAAAAAAAAAAAAAAAAAAAAAAAAAGGTAGCCAATGAAATGCTCTTAGGAAAAGGAAAGCCACAGGGATGAGGGTCTATAAAAAGCTTATGGTTTTGATGTCCTGGAGTCATGAGATATTAAGGGAGTACATTTTGTTAAACAATGGAAGTCAGATTGCAAGAAGTGAAAAGGTAAATTGGAGGAAAGTTGACTATCTTTGAATACTGTTGATGGCATGATTTAATGCAGAAGAAAGTGGGCTAACTTTTTTGGCATGTGCTTTCTGTCAGTGTACATTGAACCAATTTTGAGCTTACAATTTTAGGTATAATATAACAACCATAGATATCACTTGGTTTTATCCTACAAGACACTGAGTGTTAGATTTCCACAGCTGAATGCATCCTGACGTTAGAATTGCACTTTCCTCCTTGTTTCCTGGAGAGATGTCGTTACAGATTTGCCATTAATCTTCAGTGCATTTGTGCAAATGTCCATACTTCAGCAGTTAGGCCTTTGGGCTGTATGGTGGGGATGGGGCTTTTTCTGTGATGTCAGCCACCAAGCCTGTGCTCCGTTTCATCCTCATAAGTTTGTGGTACAGAGTTCTGAGGCTATGACTGTAGTCTGCATTCAAGCAGAGGTTGGAGACCAGCTGTCAGGGAGTTGTAGGGGCATTCCTTGGCTGAACAAGCATTGGACCAGGAAATAATACCTCACACATCATAATCATACTTACTTAGTCTTAACAACTTGCTGAACACCTTCCTAGGCAAGTTGTGCACATAATCTCCGAGCCTTACTACAGTTCAGCAAGATAGGATATGAGGGAAGAAAAGTAGGAAAAGTGCATGCAGTGGGGTGAGATGATTATATCCACATGGGCTGGGGTCAGACTGGATGGGACCAAATTCTGAATCTACCATTATCTGCCCCTATGGTTATGACAGGAATTAAATAAAATAATGTATGAAAAAAATCTATAACAAGTCCTTGACAGATCATAGCTGATCATTCTCACCATTTTGCAACATGAAGAATCTGGGGTGAATAACTTGCCCAAGTTTACATAATTTGTAAGTGGTAGGAAAATGGATTCATACCCAGCTCTCCCGGCCCCCAGTTTGTACCTTTCCCAGTGGGTCAGGCTGCTCCCTATCAACAAGGTAGTTGTTACAGTCTTCAACCTCAATGTGAAACAACAGGGATGACAAAAATACCTATGGCTCAAATAATAACACCAATAATAAGGATAAGCAATTTTATTGATCACTTAAAATGCACCAACCATTCTATGAAGACATATCTATTTCAACAACCCTATGAAATAGTTGTCTTCATTACTTCCATTTAATAGATGAGGAAACCAAGATTTAGAAAATTTAAATATTTTGTCCATGATAACGGAGCCAGTCAGGGCAGAGCCAGGATTTGAGGCTATGTACTTCCAGATTACATTTTCCAATATATTTTCTCATTTATCTTCAAAAGTAATGCTGTGAGTTAGTTAGTAGCATAAATAATAATATGACCATTTTTTAAAGATTCGTTTATTTATTTTAGAGAGAGTGGGGGGGCAGAGGGAGAGGGAGAGAGAGAATCTCAAGCAGACACCCCGCTGAGTGCGGAGCCCAACCTGGGGCTTGAACTCATGACCCATGAGATCACGACCTGAGCTGAAACCAAGAGTCGAATGCTTAACCAACTGAGCCACCCAGACACCCCATAATATGACCTTTTTTTTTTTTCTGATGAGGATTGAGCTCAAGCAGGTTAAATGACTTCTAGAAGTTCTTGTACACACATCTACCAAAAGACAATGCTAGGAGTCAAACCCAGATTTCAAGTTCCACTCTCTTTCCACGATAGCAAGCTGCCTTCGGGAGGCTGCTAGGATCTTTTCAACTTTAAAGTTCCATGCCTCTGGTAATGAGAGTGAAAAAATCTGGGGAAGAGAAGTGCAAATAGGAACATCTTTTTCTTTGCAGTCATGGTAGTTTCAATCTTTACAATTCATGCACTGTTGACCCTCCAGAAAACAAATGAGTGAATGCCCCGTAATCATACCCAAGAACCTCATGTAGCACGAGGGGACAGGGAAATGCTGATCCCCATCCAAGGGACATCAGAATACCCATTTACCTCATTATAATACAATTTTTCTTCTCAACTGGTTGGCACCAGTTTGAAAATTATAGTGTAATATCAAGATCCTGGTATATTAGCTATTAGTGATTTTTTTCCTTTAGGATAGATAACCAGATTAATAAAGTCTGTTTTTTGCTGTTCATGATGCTGCGTTTACATGTTCTACAAAGTATTTTGATTCTACTTTTATTCTGAGCCTCTCTTTGCAAAAGATTGCTTTATATTTCTTTGTGAGTCACAGAACCTGAATGTCAAGTGTAAAAGACTCAAGACTTTCAAGGCTTTTCCCATTGTTGTCTGCACTCATTACTACTACTACTACCATCGCTCTTCAAAGAGGACTTCTTGTTTGCCCAGTTCTTACGGGCCTCTGCCCTTGTAATGAACCACAGCCCTGGGAATCACAATGGTACTCAAGGCTTTGATGTAAATGGCTCATATTTCTTTTCCCTATCTTAGGGACTTAAAAACATATTTTTAAAAATAAGCAAAACTGTTTTAATGTTTAATACTGTCTTTTTTAAATTAGGGTACTATGTTGTTCTGAAATTGTGGCAAGTTTATCAATCAAACTTAGGCAATAAAATGAACAAACATCATGAAGTTATCTTTTGACTATACATTAATCTTCTAATCAGTTGGCTACCATCACCTTGCCAGATAACGCAGAGGCCTGATAAGTAAAAGATTTAGTGGTTATTGGTCTTAACATCATCAGTCAACAGCTGTTTTTAAATGAGTCCTGGGCTCTCACAGTTTCAGTAAGCCACCCAGGAGCTCCGCTTAACTCTTTTCATAAAGTTCTTTCTCTTCCCCGTGTATTCAAGTAAATTTTCATAACAGCTGGGACTACACAAAACTGATAGCATCTTAAAAACATCTTTGGCAAGACAGATTAAGTTCCAGAAAAGGAAAGCATTTAGAAGTTTACTTTATTATCTTAACCTTTGTTGACTTGAATGATTAAACAGATTCTTTGGCTCTGCTAAAACATTTAGGCCTAGATATTAATTTGATGTCCTTATTTACTTAACCCTTGCTTTCTCTTCAGCCCTAATGAATACGCTACTCATTTGGTACTGAATGTATTGCCTGTGAAAAGCGAAGGGATATAACACAATGGAAAGAAATAAATTGTGAGAAAATTATTTTAATGCTTTCCAGATTCAGCAGAAGTTGGCATAGAAACAGCAAGCTCGTTAAGATTTGCAAACGTTCTTGTTGTATTTTTTATAATCAGAGTTCTCTTTTGAGTGTTCTCTGTCATACTTCAAACCACTAAGAACTGGTATTGAGCTAAACCTAGGAACATTTGTAAATGTGTCCTGATGTGGGTCAATTTAAAAAAATAAGTTGTTTTTGCAAACAATTGTTGATATGTAGATGATATTTCCCTTGGAATTCAGTGTTGTGAATTATATCTCAGTTATTGGTTGTATGGCTGAGCCCATCAAATAAGAAAAAGAAAAAAATTTAGGTCTTGTGCATTTTTGTCTAATGTAAAAAATTATGTAAGTAAACCTATAAATATAGTAATCCAGTGGGGTAAACTTTTATACAAAATATTTGGAAGTAAAGTGAACAATTTGCAAACCCTTATATTAAAACAACAACAACAAAATAGTGGAAAGCTTCAAATTTGAGCCTTTAGCTGAAAATTCTATTAATGACCACGGTTGTATTAAAATTAAATAAAAATCCGTCCTAAACATATCCTCTGACAAGGAATTCTGGAGAATGATTTCAACCAGTTTAAATAGCCATTGGGTTTTCTTTCAATGTTTTTAATGTAATGACCTTCACAATAAAATAATTATTCATTCCATTTTATGAAGTAAAGATTTCACTTGTCCTCAGTCTTGTACTCAATGCTTAAATAAACTGCAGTAGTCTCCTTTTTACTCTTGTACATGATTTATTTTGTACATGATTTATTGAAAGGATATATACCTTTCAATCTTTTCAGGCTAATGTGCACCATTTCACATTTTTTTTAAAAAAAATGAATGGAATGAAAGTTTTCAGGTGAAAAAGGATACATGCATATATATTTAATATTATTCCATTTATATTTTTTGTTTGAATTTTTATAAGTGCTTACAGGTATCTTCTAAATAATTTAAATAATTCCTTGATACATTCATGATCTATCAAATACAAAACTATACATATTTTATTCTTTTTTATCGTGTATTTAAGCAAGTTAATTTTCACTTGAATTCAAATGTAGGAGTCTTATATTTATTAATCCATATGGTATGGAGCTATGGTTTGCATTAATGCCTGCAACTGAAGCATATAATAAAATGTGGAGAGAAAGATAGATTTGGGGTTGGTGACTTTCAATATTAGATAAGGAAGGGAAAGTAAGCCTTTAGGTAAATATATTAAAATTTGTATTTGAATGGACAAAAAATTGAGCATACTATAGTTGATAATATCTATGAATATCTATGAATCAAGTAGGAAATACAGAAAATTAAAAGCAATTGACACTAACAAAATCCAACGCAATTCCCGCCATTCTATTCCCATCACTTCCAAATGCAGCAACAAAAATGTTAATGAAGTGGGTTCACCAAGTAAAAATCAAAAAAGTATGAAACAGCAGGTTTTTAATGGTGCATCAGGATTTGCAGAAAGGATTAGAATACAGGACTATATTTTTGATTCTTCCCTTAAGAATGGGTGGAGTAATGGCTTATGCATTGACAGATCGTGTTTAGAGAGAACAGTTCCTGTAGGTCTGAATGAGATGAATCTCTGGAAAGTCATTTAGTGCCAGACAGCAGCACCCTTTCATAAGCATAACTGCACTAATGTGTCCAACAGCTTCTGGTAGCAGACATAGCCTGTAAATCACAAGTGGCAAACAGCACTGGCTTTGTTGAAAAATAATGTCAGTTGCAAGGTCCTACTTCAAATGCAGTTCTATAGTGACTTTGGAGGGAGGCAAGAAGCTTTGATTTTCATCTCTCAGAAGTCAGTTAAATTTTGTTCGAAAAATGTTGATATTCAGAGAAGTCATTACTGATCACTAGTTTTTTTAATATTTTGCACAAATAAACTTTTGAATGATTTAACACACAAACAAATTATAAAAACAGTAGTCATAAGAATAAAAATAATAGCAATAGTAATAATGCAACATTATTGTTTTCATAGTTCCTTATACCAAGAAAACTGGGCAGTCTTATCATGCTTTCTTCGTTTGTGAGTCTAACATGAATCTGTTAATAAAAGAACCTTAGTGCTGGAAAAGGTGGTGTCAAAACCCTCTAATGTAGTGTTCAAAACATCAAAGAACTAGTAACATTCATTCCAAGACAGGAACTTCAGTTAGCAACAGGCCTGAAAGAATTCATTAGAATTAAGAACAAAAATAGGGAAATGATGATGGGTAAGCAAGAGGAAAGAGAAATTGATGTGGCACATGTCAATGCTGTTACAGCTTGAAGCCTGTGCGATGTGATGTGAAATACAGAAACTAACTGTAACCTTAGGAAGTGCAGGGGGGCAACAGGTGCTAATTCCTGCCTCGTTCCCATGTCTTCATATCAGCCTGAACATTCTGAGTTTATTGGCAGGTTTGAAAAAAGACTGAATGAGGTACCACCAAATTTTTTATTAAGATTACATTCCATTGTTGTTGTTTTAATTTCTTTATTCCTTGGGCCTTTCATCAAGTTTATTTTCAGAAGAATCTATTAAAATTGTGGCTCAACCTCAATGTCTCACCCAAGTCTTGAGCCCATTGTGACTTAGAGGAGGTCATCACTTTGTGGGATTTTCAGGATGGCTGAAGAGAAATTCTTCTGCTGGAAGACAGGAAGTAGGGAATGAGGAGTGTGAGACTCAGTGAGACATGCCCAAATGCAGAGCGCACCAGAGAATCTTTTAAAACATGCCTGGTTCTAAGTTGTGTAGGCTGTGTTACTTTGCCTTTTTCAAGGCTTACAAGTTATTTCTCATATTAAGAATTATCAAACACTTGCCTTTTACACAGCCAGTTGATTAAAATATTACATTGTATATCAGTCTGTCCGTAGGTGTTTGTACATATATCAATTTTCATTAAGGACTTATTCTATCTATAGAGATATCTTATATACACATATAGCATGTGTGAAGATTTACTTAAAATTGCAGTTGCCTATACTATCTTTATGAAACAGTCCCCCCTGAGTATAGATTATTATTCACATATACAAGATCTAGATACATTCAAATGTGAACCTACTTTTGTTTATCCCCTAGTTCCTATTAAGAAAAGATAGGCAATGGCCAACAGACACATGATAAGATGCTCAACATCACTAGCCCTCAGGGAAACGCAAATCAAAACCACAATGACATAATCACCCCATACCAGTCAGAATGGCTAGTTTCAAAAAGGCAAGAAATAACAAGAATTGACAAGGATAGGAACAAAGGGAACCCTCCTGCACTGTTGGTGGGAATGTAAATTGGTGCAACCACTGTGGAAAACTGTATAGAGGTTCCTCAAAAAATTAAAAATAAGAATACTAGATGATTCAGTAATTCTACTAGTGGGTATTTACCCGAAGGAAATGAAAACACTAATTCAAAAAGATATATTCACCCCTCTGTTTATTGCAGCATTATTTACAGTAGCCAAGATATGGAAGCAACTGCAGTATCCATAAATAGAAGAATGGATAAAGAAGATGTGCATACATATATACACAGTGTACATGTACATACACAGTGTATTACTCAGCCATAAAAAAAGAACGAAATCTTGCCATTTGTGACCACATGGATAGACCTAGAGGGTCTTATGCTAAGTGAAATAAGCCAGAGGAAAAAAAATACCGTATAATTAAGCTTATATGTGGAATCTAAAAAACAAAACAAAGGAGAAAACAAACAACAACAAAAATAAACAGACTCCTAAATACAGAGAACAAACTGGTGGTTGCCAGAGGGGAGGGGCCGGGAGGGGAGGGGTGGGCAAGATAGATAAAGAGGATTAGGAGGTACAGGGTTCCAAATATAAAATAAATAAGTCACAGAGATGAAAAGTACAGCATAGAGAATGTAGTCAAAGTATTGTAGAAAGAAAGAAAGAAGAAAGAAAAAAGGAGGGAAGGAAGGAAGGAAGGAAGGAAGGGCAAACACTCAAAGCAATCCGTGAAGTTTTATTGGACTAAATTGAACTATCCACTGATTAAGCTTAAGCTTTTTTGTTGATACTAATTAATTAATTATTTGACAAATACTTGCCTTGACTTGAATATCAGAGGAAAGTTTGAGACCTAGCTCAGAACCCAGTAGCATTTTCTTAGCTATCTCACTTCCTTATATTTGCTTAGTGGTTGCGGGACTTGTCATAAGGTTCTAGAATGCCAGCACCAGAACTTCCTTCTAGGGATATAAACTTTTTGATATGAAAGGGACTCAAATATATTCTTTGCATTTAATGTAAGTTATAGCAGTACCTTGTAATTTTTCAGTGCTGATTCTTCCTTACTCTCAATTTATTTATTGATTTTTAAAGATTTTATTTATTTATTTGAGAGAAAGAATGAGAGATAGAGAGCACGAGAGGGAAGAGGGTCAGAAGGAGAAGCAGAGTCCCCACTGAGCAGGGAGCCCGATGCGGGACTCGATCCCGGGACTCCAGGATCATGACCCGAGCCGAAGGCAGTCACTCAACCAACTGAGCCACCCAGGAGCCCATCAATTTATTTTTTATGCCACTGAACTGTTCTTTGAGAAGGTAAACATTGGAAAGATTGTAAATCATTAGTATAGTTTCATCAGCTGTTTTGAAAATCAGAAACTATTTTGTCTTTATCTGTTATCCAGCATATGGTAAAAAGCTGCTAGCTACAACTTAACCATTTTTATTGATTTTTTAAAGATTTTATTTATTTATTTGTCAGAGAGAGAGAGAGAGAGAAAGAGCATAAGCAGGAGGAGTGGCAGGCAGAGGGAGAAGCAGGCTCCCTGCTGAGCAGGGAGCCTGACATGGGACTTGATCCCAGGACCCTGGGATCATGACCTGAGCCGAAGGCAGACACTTAACCAACTGAGCCACCCAGGCGTCCCATTTTTATTGATTTTTTAAACATTTCTTTGATATTATGTCTTTATTGTTTAAAGACTTTATAATCTATATAACAATCAGTATAATTTTGATGATGAAAACAATAGTAAGGAATACTTGACCTTTTCATTATATGTAATTCTTTCACTGCCAAGTAGATAACTATTATGTTTAAATTGAAAACTTCACCCCTATACTCACCACTTTCATTTTCTGGTATAGATAAACATACATTATTTTGACTTTGACAAAGTGAAGTTTCTAAAGAATCTTCAGTGTTGGGAAATTCTAGAGTATAACCTTATAAAGCCGTTTTTTTTTATAAAGCCATTTTTGTTGCCTTTTTTTGCTTAGTACAAAATTACTTTTCAGTCTTACAAACTTTTGTTTAGTAGTCGTTCACAATTATTCAATAATATAAAAGGAAATTAATTTTGAGGAGTTACAGGAAGAGGGGAATATATGGAGATTTATTAGACGTTTCAGATTTGTTCAGAAAATTAATGTAGAGATTTACAACTTCACCCTTCATTTTACACTTTGCGGCAGAAAAGTCAAACAAAATCGAAACAGAGAAAGCTTGTGATGTTACCAGTACCATGTTGAACGTTAATGCTGTAACTCTATACTGGTCTGTGGTATTACTTCCACTTTGGAGCTCTGTCTTTCTAATAGAACGTGTCAGAGAAGAATGCAAAGTTTGAGTCATGGTATCTACCCCGAATTTTATATAGTAACTGTTGTAATAACTCAAGATTTTTAGAATGTGTCAAATGAAATGGCATGTGCCAACAGGGTTGTATTTTGAGAAACTGTCACAATTTATATGGGATTTCTTTTTAAGGTAGAGAGTTAACACCCTTGGTTGTAGCGGGGGACAGGAATTCAGGGTCTTTATTTTTCCTTATTTTTGAAATATATACACTATTTTGTGCAACCTTCCCTCTATGTTTTTTTAAATTTTTTATTGTTATGTTAATCACCATACATTACATCATTAGCTTTTGATGTAGTGTTCCATGATTCATTGTTTGTGCATAACACTTCCCTCTATGTTTTGAATTAATAATTCTCATGAGGCAGATGAGAGGCTACAAGCTGGTAGCTTGTGGACCAGATTCTGAGAGGAGATAAATTCTTTCCCAAATTAGTTGCTAACATTTATTTTAGTTTTGGGAAATTTCATTTAAAATTTTTTAATTAAAAAGCAGAGTTGAGGGACGCCTGGGTGCCTCAGTCAGTTAAGCGATTGCCTTCAGCTCAGGTCATGATCCCGGGTTCCTGGGATCGAGTCCCGCATTGGGCTCCTTGCTCAGCAGGGAGCCTGCTTCTCCCTCTGCCTGCAGCTCCCCCTGCTTGTGCTCTCTCTCTCTGACAAATAAATAAATAAGATCTTAAAAAAAAAACAAAAACAGATAGTTGACATACAATGTTAGATTAGTTTCAAGTGTACAACATAATGATTTGATATTATATACATAATGAAATGCCCACCATGATAAGTGTAGTTACCATCTGTCCCCATACAAAGTTATTACAATGGAAAATTGGAATATCTGTAACCAGTGAGTACACATTTCTTTATAATATCCATTGGCTGAGGCTGAATTAGGTCTATCTGCTTTAGATGGAGCATGCATTCTTCATTATACACAGTGACACCTAGCCTACTTTCTTCATTTGTTCATATATGTCCGTTGTCTCTGTTGGCACTGGAGTTTGCAATACCCGAATTAGAGACTGAGATTATTTTGCCTCTGATATTATGATGACAAAGTCCATCAAAATATGCAGACACACAGGTAACAAAACAATTAATGACATTTATTTTCTAGGAAGAAGGCTACATTATTCCCTTTAATTTAATTTGTATACCATTTGTTTTTAAATGACATAGAATTCTTCTTACATTGGTGATTGTCAATCTATGGCACTTTTTATTTAGTATACCAATCCAACATCATGGATGGACTTAGAGGTTATTACAATAACTGAAGTAAGACAAAGAAACACAAATGCCATATGATTTCACATACATGTGGAATCTAAAAAACAAAACAAATGAATAAACAAACAGAAAGCTGAATTTGACTTATAAATATGGAGAATAAACTGGTTGTTGCCAGAGAAGGGGGAATGGGCAAAGTGGGTGAAGTGGAGTAGGGGATACAAACATCCAGTTATGGAATGAATCAGTCATGGGAGTAAAAAGTAGAGCATAAGGAATATAGTCAATGGTATTGTAATAGGATTGTATGGTGATAGGTGCTAACTATAATTGTGACATATATATATCACATATATAAATCATATCACAATATAAAGTTGTTGAATCACTGTTGTACACCCGAAACTAATGTAACATTGTGTGTCATCTATACTCAAATGGAAAATCTTAATACTAGTTCAAACTTGGTAGCTTTTTTTAATCAAGATGTCAATATAATTTATGCCATCTTTAAGAATTTTGTTGAAGTATGAATTGTAGAGTAACAGAAAATTTTCAAATTTACCCCAGTTGTATAGAGAATTGAATAGTAATTAAATAATATGCAAATTAATAGTGAAAAGATAAATTTTAGTCCTTTAGTTTTATATGTTAAAACTAGAAACAACACAGACTCTGAAGCCTTGCACTTCAGAGTCACTGCTTTAAGGAGAAATCTGGCCCCAAATTTCAGAATTTCCTTTTGGTTTTTCTTAAAAGTATAGATGTTGGTTTATTACTGAAGATCATATAGGTTAGACAACTATATAGGTTGTAGCTGAATTTGTGGATATTTAAAATCATAATATAAACTTAGTTTCATATGTTTTTTTATTGGGCCCAAATAATGTCCTTTGTGATACTAGTCAGTGTACCTATAGAAGCATTTTTATCTTAAGGCACTGTGTATATTTTCTGGGTTTTTGTGTTGCAGAGTTGGATTAATGGAAACATTTCCCCTTACAGCATTTCTAACAAAATAGTCTTGATGGAGCACCAATAAAAAACAAGTTCATGAATTGTTTGGAATTGCCCTTTATAGCTATACTGACAAATCTTAAGAAAAAGAACTAATTTGGGCTAGTATTATTTGATCTTTTTTTCCCCTGTGTCCTCCTTGATATAAAATTAAATTGAAACCTGATTTTTCTGAGTGCAACAAATACACAATTTCAGGGTGTGGTCCAAAAGATTTTTTTTTTAATGGCATTTAAAGAGCCCTATAAGGTAGATTCTATTTCTTTTTATAGAAAAGAGTTGTATGCATTTGAAAAATTTCTTTTTTATAGTGTTTTTAACTGTTGGATAATACAGGAACTAAAAATTTGCTTTTTGTGAGAATAATAAATCTTTTGGCAATGCCAGAAAGGGTTTCTAGATAAATCTTGATTGTTCGATTTTGAAAAGGTGCTGAGGAAGGAGATGACATGGATAACAGATTTCACTTGCTGCTACATCAAATTTTATCATTAACTACAAAATAAATCCATTTCATAGCCAGCCAATTGCCTAAAAACTCCTATAGGGTATACTAAGCTCATGGTTCTTGAGTTTTATTCAAACACCTCCAGTGGCAAGGAACTCATTCACTCTCTTACAAAGCAGATTAATAATTATAGACAATTCCAAATATTAGAGGGCACACTAATAATTAGAGGCAGTTCTAAATGTTATAGAATAATTAAATCATTTATTCAAGTATTTATTGTTAATTCTTTTGAATCAATATCTGCTGTTTTCTACTTCCTCTACCATTAGTTTTTGTCCTACCTTCTGAACTAATTTCTCTTACACGTGACAACCCTTCAGTGATTTTATAGAAATAATGAATGAAGCTTAAGGTTAAAATGAACCCCAAAGCCCTTCTCATGCAAACCTTCATGCATTACATCCTGCCTTGCAGTGGTGGAGGCGATTATGCTCCACGTGCAATTCTGAACCTATGTAAAGTAGCTCTTATATTCCATCTCATCTTCCCCTGCTCCAGCCCCAGCTCCTTTATCCATCCTCACCCAACCGTTGTGTGCTTCCTTACTACCTTGGTTATTCTCTGCATATGTTCCTGTCTATGTCCTCCTTAAAGGGTAATGCCCAGAAATTAAACACATTAATGCAACTTGATTAAGTGGGAGGTAGCCTACCTGCTTCTGTTTACGTTAATATAGCCTGGAATCAAATTAGCTTTAAACAACATCGGCAGTCGTATCATAGATTGATGCACATGTTTATTACCACCTTAAATTCCAAAGTCTTTTTTCTCACTGTCACTAACCCTTAGCTCCTCAGTTGTGTTTTTATATAGCTTGCTTATTGGATCCAGACACTATTCCTTACTTTTATTGCCATAGTATAAGTACACTCTATCCTGTTGAGATTCTCTCTGGAGTTTGAGTCTGCCATCCAACAAATATTACATCTCTTTGTCACATTTTCTGGAGATCTGAGACATAGATATAAAAACAGATATACATATATAAAGAGAAATTATTCTCAGACCCAAAGTTTGAGAAGACTAATAATCTAATTCATTGATACAAATGTTAAATGTTGAATGGATCAGGACTGAGAACAGGAACTATGTGACCAATTAAGCAATATTATAAGTGAACTGTTCAATTGGTTATAAATCCACTATTTTTATTGGGTTTTAGTTAGGTTTCTCAATTTAGTATGTAAGGATAATATAAGAAACCTGGACATACCTCTTGCTGTAATCTGGTTATATATGTGTATCCATCTATTATTTTGCCTATTTTAAGAAGGAAATAAAGAAAATATTTTAGAAGATCACTTTTTTTTTGCAAAATTTCACCAACAAACCTTTTAATGATTTAGTCTAGTCTTGACTTAAGTCAATAAAATTTTACCAACTGTCTATATTTTGCAGGATTTATCTTCTTCCTTGTTTTTTCTTCTATTACTTCTACTTTTCACATTCCTGAAAAATTATCCGAATGGTTTGATAATTTTTGTGGCAAATGCTCGGTATTTTGAAAATCATTTCTTCAGACTGATTTAGGTTCCCAAAGTTTTCACTTATAGTCTCTTCACTTTTTATGGTATCTTATACTACCAACATGTATGCCAATTTTTAATCAAAATATCTGTATATTTTTTCTGTTTGAGAGTTAGAAGCTAAATAGGAACTGGTTGCTGTTGCTTTCTTCTGTCAACTATTAATGTTTTATTCTCGGTTGACCAAAGAGGGGAAAAAGGTCTATTCTTCTATTATTCTTTTTCTGATTCTAACTAAAAGTGTTCTTTTTTCCTTTAGCTTTTTTTCCCCAAAGTCAGTGGGACCTTAGTGCTCCTGACATAAATTTAAATGCTCCATGCCCCTCTCCTATATTAATCTTTAGTTTGACTTTTCCTTCCTTTTTTCTTTCTTTCCTTACATTTAATTATGTTCATCATAACAAAGGAAAACTTACAAAGAATAGGAGAGTGGAAGGGAAATTAAGGGCCTAATAATTCACAAATTGGGTAATGATACCTTGGAAAAACCGATTGTGGTAGTTTTGAAAATATTTTTTTTAGTCACATTTTTGTGCCATTTTCCCAATATTTAATAATTTCCCCATTTCATAAGTCAAGATATACAGATAATTGTACTATTAATGTTATGAAGCTTCATCCCAGTCCTGGAAAATGATTAAATTATTCTTTCTCACTTTTGAGTTCCGTAATTACTAATATCCCTTATCACACAGGGAGGAAGGTTGACAGTGCCTTATGTGTAAATAAGTAATTTAATTTCAATAATGATACGATAGGCACACATCTTGTAATCTTTTAGCCACATATGGGAATCATAAAAGTTGTAGCTGATGAAGTGGCAGAACTGGTTACTTATCTGAGTAAACCAGATGCCACCCGGTTTTTAAAACGTAAACTTTTTCCTTGTGGGTGCTGAAATTGGAGATCCATTGAAGAAAAAAAATAAGACCTATGAAATATGTTTGTGTTTTGGAGGCTGGGCTATTGCTTTCAGATCATCTAAGACATCAGAGAAATATTTTTCCTTGGTCTTACTTATGTGTGATATGATCATTTCATGTGCTCAAACACAGAACACGGTTATTCACTGTTGCTTTTCTTTTTCATTTACTGGCAAATAAGGCAAATATTTCATTAAATGTTTATTAAATTAAAAGACCATGTTACACTTTGAATTAATTCATGTAATCATAGGAAGAAAAAAAAACCTTGCTTCTGTTATATATGGCAAATTCCTTTGATAGCTGGAATATTAAGTACATTTAAATAGAGAATTGACCCTATCAGAAATTACAGATACAGCTTCTTTTGAGCCCTCATTTTCTGTAACTTTCCGAGACAAGTTAATATCTACTCTTAACATTTTTGGGTGACATATTATTATCTAGATATTTGAAATTGGGAGGTAAAAAAGAAATTTGAGGTAAAAACGTTTGAATATGATCAGTGTAGATGTTTCAACTAAATTATATGTGCAAATAAATACCACTTTTAAAATTTAAATATAATAAGCATTATAGTATGTTACAACTTAATATTTAAAGTGTACTGCATTTCATTAAATAACATTATCATCAACCACAGCCAGGAAATTAAAACCAAAAAGTTGAAGTTCATATTATGATTTCCAATATCCATATCATTATAAAGTTTAGATTTAATTTCACAGAAGTCAGGAAATTCTATTCTGAGATTCCCAAAGAACCCATAACTCTCACATAGATTACAACAGCCTCTTTCATTAGGAGCTCAAATCATGGGACTCCTCCCAAATGGATCCATCACTATGGGATGCAGTACTTCCTTTTCAAAAAGGAATTACACCTTGTTCTGTTCTTCCTCCTAGAGGTCCTGTATAACAATCACATTTTAAAGGTTTTATGATTTAAGAACCAGTGCTCTGAATTACAACATGTGATTGAGGCAATGAGAACTTGTAACCCTTTCTTCAATTGCTAATACAACAAAATAAAGTTCCTTCAGTCAACTAACTGTATTATTTCCTTTCTGAAGCAAAGCCTTTCTACACTAGTCTTGTTTCTAATTCAGTATTCAAAAGGACTAGATCAGAGACCTTTAACTGGTGGTCTGTGAGCCAAATCCTCCCTTCAAATGTATTTCTGTTTGGACTATAAAATTTTTTTAAGTAAATTTGAATTGGTTACAAATATTTAATATCTGAAGCATTCATTTAAAACAGAATCCTTGGATTTCTGGCTTCTCTTAAAGTACGTGAAGATGTAGCAGCCCTAAGTCTGCTTTTCCCTGAGGCAAAATCAACTGAGTCCTCATTGTTTCCTTTTAGCCCTGGGTTGTCTCCTATTCAGGCAAGTCTGCCCACTTCTTTTTGTCTTAAACCTGTTCTTTTATCTACGTCATCAGCCTGGTCCTTGTAGTCATTTGAGTTTACTCCATATGCACAAGTGACATCAAATATAAAGATAACTGTAGGGCATTCAAACATGTTCTAAATAGCAATAGATATTTTAGTCCGGTATAGAAACCTGCAAATTTCAGGGATGCTTTCAAGCCACAGTCCAGTTTTATGTAATTGAACAGCCCTTGGGAAAATACTAAAAATTTAGGATGTAGACTAAAGGGGGACATTAGAGAACAGGACCAGTTAGGAAGGTATCTAAAATAAGACTAGTGGAGGAAGGTATCTAGAGGAGTTCTACTTCAAGTAACATTACTCTCTGGTGAACTTGCCCAAGTACTCCATTATCTTTTTTGGTGCTAGGTCATTTTGAAGAGCTCCATTATCCCAAAGGGCTATCAGACATTTGCTGTGGGTTCAAATTTATTTATAGAAGATGGTGACCTTCAGAGGTGGAGAGGAAATACATGGATAACTCTCCACCGATTGTAGCTGAGTCCTATGGGACTGTCACCAGCTCTTTTATAGGCTGGCTTCCAGCCATCAACCTCTTTTGTGGGAAGGAAAAAAGAGGCTATGATCCAGGGAGCATGCCAAAGGAATTTTAGAGTCAACTCAATCTAATATCACACAAAGGAAGTTTAGCAAATACCATCAAGCCAGACACTAGAGGTTTTAGTGAACAACAGGACACTTCTGATTTTTCTTCCAGAATGAAGATTGCAGAAAAAGTAATTTTTCTCACAGGCTACTGGTCAAATGCTCATTTTCCCTTCAATATAAGGTGCCCTGTCTGCTAATGAATCCTCTATTTTTGTGGCATTGTCCTTTCCTGAAACATGCTGTGCCTCCCTCTCCTCAGTGTAGACTGTTTCCTTTCATAAAATGGATAGAGTATATTCATGTTGAGTTGAGTCCTTTACCTGGCACCCTCAACTAAAAGCACCCTTGGTTTTTACAGAAGAATAAATGTAAAATATTGTATTGCACACTATCAGGATGCTATACCACCCTAGAGGAAGGATTCCTTGAAAATTAAAAGATTATTCATTTGGGTTCCATAATTCAGAATTTGTATTTCAAATGCAAATTGCATGAAATTCAGATGGGGTGGAATGTAAGCTTTTGCATTATTTTTTTTTTTAAGTGAAGGTTGTTAAGCAAATCATGCAGTGTTTGGTAATCAAACAATGTTCTACACAAGACTTCTGGAGGTTTTTTTTAATTTCCTGAAAGAGCAACATTTTCATAGGTCTTTTTTTTTTTTTTACAATTACTTGCAAAACATATCCTAATTATAATGTGCTTATTTATTCATTAAAGCAGTCAATTAAAAGATATATACTAGATAAAAAAAGATATATACTAGATAGCAATTCGTTGGGATAGTTCTGAGTAACATATAAAATTGAAATCGTAAAAGTAAATGTATCTTTACTGTAAACTGGTTACATATAATATATAATTCAGATTGCCATTTGTTTAGACAGGGCGATTGCCAAACTGGCCTATATTAACAAATTTTCTTGTTCAAAACCAAATTCATTGCCTTAACTTTAAATCTTACTATTCTTCCTATAATTTTTAATTCTGTTAAGGGAATCTTTGTCATCAACTTTGGAACAAGCTCACAATCCTTTTTTGAAACCCTCAGAGTCAAATGTATTTCAGAATTTAGTTGTTAGACATTAGAAAGTTATTATTACTCATATATCGCATATTGTTTGACACCCTTAGAGAGGCCTGAGGCACCCTGTAATCAAACTGTCAATTTCTGCAGTGAAACACATGCATGTTCACACTAAGAAGAATTATTAGTGACCATAAATAGCCTCACATCTGTTCAAATAAGTTTTTGCCACCAAAGGAGTTTGCCACCAACTTAGAAAACTTTTAAACTTATGGAGAAATGTTATTTTCAGGGACTTTGGGTTTTGAAATTGCAGATAAGGGATCATGAACTATATTTTGATTTTTAATCTATTCTTCTTAATTTTACTAGGTTCTCTTTCTCAAACTTACATATGCTATGGCACCTTCATTTTGGAAATATCTCTGTGGCTTCCCATTACTTCCCTCTCTGAGCTGCTTTGAAGACCTTGCCCAGGCTCTTCCCTAAAAAATATGTGCTTCACCCCAACCAAACTCAACTTACCAGCAATCCCCACTTTCCACCTCTTTGCTTACTGTACATCAGACTGGAATACCAGCTTCCCAAGCCCAAGTCCACACCCCACCTCAAATACCTTTGTCCTATTCATCCTTCCTCCCATGGCTCAAATCCCATCTCTTTAGGAGCCGTATTCCATTTCCCAATCAGAATGTGTTTAATTAGCCTACTGCCTGCCCCTTTAATTACAGCACTAGTATAGTATATTTTCCATTTAAATTGATATTCTTGTGATAAACTCCCCTCTCCGCTAGATTTAAACCCCTATAGCTTTTTTTCACAGTAATTGGCATGTAGAATGTACTTATGAGACATTTATTATACAAAGGAATGAATATGTTAGTTAATCTTGTTCTCATTCTCATCAATTGGACCTCCCACAGCCATTGCTACTGCCCTTATCCTAACCTTCCCCAAATGGAGAATGGCACCTAGATCTCAAGGGAATACCTAAAACAGGACCCAGTCTTTGTATTCTGAGTGTACATTTGGTATCTCTTTGGAAAAGAAAAATATATTTTCTCTTTGGTTTTAGTATTCACCTTCATGATACTATCAGGAAGGAAAGGTATCAGTGTCCTTAGAGAGCGACCAGACACAGAGGGTCCATATGGAGTTTCTGTTCTGCAGGTCTCAACTTCAATACTACTTTCTTGGGGCAGTCCTGCCTGAATGGCTGACTTGGGTTAGGTCACTCTGTGCATTTTAATAGTTTTTGTTTTGTTAACACTCATCATATTCACCTTTGGGGTACGATTTTCAATCCAAAAACTCAGATGGGTAAGCAATGTGACTTAATTTTCTGTAACAATTTCATTTTTGAATCCGATTTGATTTATGAATCTGAATCCTACTTGATTTCTGAAACTGAATCCTACTTTCTTCTTTCTTTTTAATATTTTATTTATTTGAGAGAGGGAGAGTGAGCAAGCAAGAGAGAGCACAAGCAGGGTGAAGGGCAGAGGGAGAAGCAGACTCCCCACTAAGCAGGGAGCCCGAAGTGGGACTCGATCCCAGGACTCAAGGATCATGACCTGAGCTGAAGGCAGACGCTTAACCAGCTGAGCCAGCTAGGCGCCCCAATCCTCCCTTCTTCTGAGCTGACAAAAAACCAGACATCACTTTTCTTGGGATTTCCACACTTCCTCCTCCTTTTGGACTGATTCACACTTCCAAAGTCTTGTACTATCAAAAGGTTTGGGGGGAAAATTGAGGGGCACCTGGCCTTCTTTAGCCATCAGTTCACACAGTTTGCTACTGAGAAGGCAGCATGGCTTCACTGACCTGCATGGGCCTTCACAAATAGTGTGTCACTATTTGTGCATCTATAGGGCATGGGAGGGGGGAGGAGCAAGATGGCGGAGGAGTAGGAGACCTAAATTTTGCCTGGTCCCAGGAATTTAGCTGGATAGGGATCAAACCATTCAGAACACCTACAAACTCAACAGGAGATTGAAGAAAAGAATAGAAGCAGCACTCTGAACAGAAAAGCGACCACTTTCTGGAAGGTAGGACATGCGGAGAAGTGAATCCGAGGCCATATTCGGGAGGATAGACGGCGGGGGAAGGGGCCTCCGTCAGCTGCCACCAGCAAGTGATAGAGCAGCGGGGCACAAAATCAGAATGTTTAGAAGTCGGCTCCACTGAGAGACGTTGCTCCAGTGGCTAAGCGGGGGGTGGAAACCTCGCGGGGACAGTGTGGTCTCAGGACCCTCAGGGTCACAGAAAGACCGGGGGTGCCTGAGTGCGGCAGAGCTCCCAGGTATCAGAGCAGGGAAGCTGGCTGCAGAGATGGAGCCGAGGAGTGGGCTTTCAGCTCGGGGTGCCATAAACCGTGATCCCCAGCACAGTCAGGCCACTGCTCTTCCAGCAGAGTCCCAACAAGCGGCAGATCCGGGGAGACTCCCCTTCCTCCCCCGGGAGGAGTGGCGGGGGAGTGCACCACAGGGATCTGCTGGGTTTGGAGACTCCACACGGGGTCGGGTGCCAGAGATACAAACGCTCGGTCACAGGCCGGGTGAGCACGGAGTGCGGCCAGAGACCAGGGAGACGGGAGTGACTGCTTTTCTCTGGGGGTGCACTGAGGAGCGGGGCCCCGACTTTTTGGCTCCTCTGGTTTGAGATGGGGAGACTACCATTTTCACTCTCGTCCTCCACTGCTGCACGGAAAGCTTGCAGGGAACAAAAGCACCCAAGAGCAAACTGAGCAGATTACGTAGCCCGGACCAGGCAAGGGCAGGGCAATTCCGCCTCTGGCAAAGACCTTTGGGAACCATGGCAACAGGCCCCTCCCCTAGAAGATCAGCAAGAACAGCCAGCTAAGACCAAGTTTACCGATCAATGAGAACGGGAGAACTCCAGCGCTAGGGGAATACTGCACATAGAATTCATGGCTTTTTTCCCCCTGATTCTTTAGTCCTTCAAAGTTAATTTTTTTAATTTCCTTTTTTTTTAATTTTTCTTTTTCGCTTTTTCAACCAACATCTTATCAATCTTTTTTTTAAAAATCTTTTTTATTTTTCATTTTTAGAGTCATATTCTATCCCATCATAGTAGCTAAGCTTATTTTTGGTATATATATATATATAAGTTGTTCTCTCTTTAAAATTTTGGGTTACAGTTTCTTCTAACAGACCAAAATATACCCTATATCGCTAGTGTATGGCTTTGTTCAAGTCTCCTGCCTGATCACATTCTCTCCCCCGCCCTTTTTCTTAATTTCTCTTCTTTCTTTTTTCAACCAACTTATCAATTCCTTTTATAAAATCTTTGATAATTTTCATCTTTACAGTCATATTCCATCCCTTCATCGTATTTACCCTTATTTTTCTACATATATAAGCTTTTCTTTCTTTAAAATTTTGGGAGGCACTTTCTTCTAACAGAACAAAATACACCCAAAATCTAGTGTGTGGCCCTGATCTATTCACCAGCCTGATCATATTTGATCATATTCTTTTTTTTTTATCTTTCTCTTTTCCTTTTTTTTTTTCTTTTTTCTTTCTTTCCCTTTCTTTTCCCCCAGTTTCAGGTCTCTTCTGATTTCTTTGGCATATATTTTTCTGGGGTCGTTGTTACCCTTTAGCATTTTGTTCTCTCATTCATCTCTTCTCCTCTGGACAAAATGACAAGATGAAAAAAATCACCTCAAAAAAAAGAACAAGAGGCAGTGTCGACTGCCAGGGACCTAATCAGTACAGACATTAGTAAGATGTCGGGGCTAGAGTTCAGAATAATGATTATAAAGATACTACCTGGGCTTGAAAAAAGCATGGAAGAAACTAGAGAAACCCTTTCTGGAGCAATAAAAGAGCTGAAATCTAATCAAGTCAAAATCAAAAAGGCTATTAATGAGGTGCAATCAAAAATGGAGGCTCTGACTGCTAGGATAAATGAGGCAGAAGAGAGAATTAGTGATATGGAAGACCAAATGATGGAAAATAAAGAAGCTGAGAAAAAGAAAGATAAACAACTACTGGGTCATGAGGGCAGAATTCGAGAGATAAGTGATACCATAAGATGAAACAATATTAGAATAATTGGGATCCCAGAAGAAGAAGAAAGAGAGAGAGGGGCAGAAGGTATATTGGAGCAAATTATAGCAGAGAATTTCCCTAATTTGGGGAAGGAAACAGGCATCAAAATCCAGAAGGCACAGAGAATCCCCCTCAAAATCAATAAAAATAGGTCAACACCCCAACATCTAATAGTAAAACTCACGAGTCTCAGAGACAAAGAGAAAATCCTGAAAGCAGCTCGGGACAAGAAATCTGTAAACTACAATGGTAGAAACATTAGAGTGGCAACAGACCTATTCACAGAGACCTGGCAGGCCAGAAAGGACTGGCATGATATATTCAGAGCACAAAATGAGAAAAATATGCAGCCAAGAATACTATATCCAGCTAGGCTGTCGTTGAAAATAGAAGGAGAGATAAAAAACTTCCAGGATAAACAAAAACTAAAGGAATTTGCAACGTGGAACCAGCCCTCCAAGAAATATTGAAAGGGGTCCTCTAAGCAAAGAGAAAACCTAAAAGTAACATAGACCAGAAAGAAACACAGACAGTATACAGTAACACTCACCTTACAGGCAATACAATGGCACTAAATTCATCTTTCAGTAGTTACCCTGAATGTAAATGGGCTAAACGCCCCAATCAAAAGACACAGGGTATCAGATTGGATAAAAAAAATAAGGCCCATCGATATGCTGTCTGCAAGAGACTCATTTTAGACCCAAAGACACCTCCAGATTGAAAGTGAGGGTGTGGA
The DNA here is from genome assembly GCF_003265705.2 of Callorhinus ursinus. NCBI lineage: Eukaryota > Metazoa > Chordata > Mammalia > Carnivora > Otariidae > Callorhinus > Callorhinus ursinus. The sequence continues at coordinate 89,412,945 of NW_027397066.1, read as the reverse complement.
AAACCATTTACCATGCTAACGGACACCAAAAGAAAGCTGGGGTGGCAATCCTTATATCAGACAAATTAGATTTTAAACCAAAGACTATAATAAGAGATGAGGAAGGACACTGTATCATACTTAAAGGATCTATCCAACAAGATCTAACAATTGTAAATATCTATGCCCCTAACATGGGAGCAGCCAATTATATAAGCCAATTAATAACAAAATCAAAGAAACACATTGACAAGAATACAATAATAGTAGGGGACTTTAACACCCCCCTCACTGAAATGGACAGATCATCTAAGCAAAAGATCAACAAGGAAATAAAGACTTTAAATGACACACTGGACCATATGGACTTCACAGATATATTCAGAACATTCCATCCCAAAGCAACAGAATACACATTCTTCTCTAGTGCCCATGGAACATCCTCCAGAATAAATCACATCCTAGATCACAAATCAGGTCTCAACTGGTACCAAAAGACTGAGATCATTCCCTGCATATTTTCAGACCACAATGCTTTGAAACTAGAACTCAATCACAAGAGGAAAGTCGGAAAGAACTCAAATACACGGAGGCTAAAGAGCATCCTACTAAAGAATGAATGGATCAACCAGGAAATTAAAGAAGAATTAAAAAAATTCATGGAAACAAATGAAAATGAAAACATACTGTTCAAAATCTTTGGGATGCAGCAAAGGCAGTCCTAAGAGGAAAGTATATAGCAATACAAGCCTTTCTCAAGAAACAAGAAAGGTCTCAAATACACAACCTAACCCTACACCTAAAGGAGCTAGAGAAAAAACAGCAAATAAAGCCTAACCCCAGCAGGAGAAGAGAAATAATAAAGATCAGAGCAGAAATCAATGAAATAGAAACCAAAAGAACAGTAGAACAGATCAACGAAACTAGGAGCTGGTTCTTTGAAAGAATTAACAAGATTGATAACCCCCTGGCCAGACTTATCAAAAAGAAAAGAGAAATGACCCAAATCAACAGAATCATGAATGAAAGAGGAGAGATCACAACCAACACCAAAGAAATACAAACAATTATAAGAACATATTATGAGCAACTCTATGCCAGCAAATTAGATAACCTGGAAGAAATGGATGCATTCCTAGAGATGTATCAACTACCAAAACTGAACCAGGAGGAAATAGAAAACCTGAACAGACCTATAACCACTAAGGTAATTGAAGCAGTAATCAAAAATCTCCGAAGAAACAAGAGCCAGGGCCAGATGGCTTCCCAGGGGAATTCTACCAAACATTTAAAGAAGAATTAATACCTATTCTTCCTGAAATTGTTCCAAAAAATAGAAATGGAAAAAAAAACTTCCAAACTCGTTTTATGAAGCCACCATTACTTGATCCCAAAACCAGACAAAGACCCCATCAAAAAGGAGAATTACAGACCAATATCCATGATGAACATGGATGCATAAATTCTCACCAAAATACTAGCCAATAGGATCCAACAGTACATTAAAAGGATTACTCACCACAACCAAGTGGGATTTATTCCTGGGCTGCAAGATTGGTTCAACATCAGCAAATCAATCAATGTGATACAATACATTAGTAAAAGAAAGAACAAGAACCATATGATCCTCTCAATAGATGCAGAAAAAGCATTTGACAAAATACAGCATCCTTTCTTGATCAAAACTCTTCAGAGTATAGGGATAGAGGGTAAATACCTCAATATCATAAAAGCCATCTATGAAAAACCCACAGTGAATATCATTCTCAATGGGGAAAAACTGAGAGCTCTCCCCTTAAGGTCAGGAACGCGGCAGGGATGTCCACTATCACCACTGCTATTCAACATAGTACTACAATTCCTAGCCACAGCAATCAGACAACAAAAAGAAATAGAAAGCATCCGAATCGGCAAAGAAGTCAAACTCTCACTCTTTGCAGATGATATGATACTTCATGTGGAAAACCCAAAAGACTCCACCCCAAAACTGCTAGAACTCAAACAGGAATTCAGTAAAGTGGCAGTATATAAAATCAATGCACAGAAATCAGGGGCATTCCTATACACCAACCACAAGACAGAAGAAAGAGAAATTAAGGAGTTGATCCCATTGACAATTGCATCTAAAACCATAAGATACCTAGGATTAAATCCAACCAAAGAGGCAAAGAATCTATACTCAGAAAACTATAAAATACTCATGAAAAAAATTGAGGACAACAGGGGTGACTGGGTGGCTCAGTCATTAAGCATCTGCCTTCGGCTCAGGTCATGTCCTGGGATCGAGCCTCACATCAGGCTCCCTGCTCGGCGGGACGCCTGCTTCTCCCTCTCCCACTCCCCCTGCTTGTGTTCCCTCTCTCACTGTGTGTCTCTCTCTCTCTGTCAAATAAATTTTAAAAATGTTTAAAAAAAAAAGAAAAAGAAATTGAGGAAGACACAAAGAAATGGAAAAATGTTCCATGCTCATGGATTGGAAAAACAAATATTGTGAAGATGTCAATGCTACCTAGAGCAATCTACACATTTAATGCAATTCCTATCAAAATACCATCAACTTTTTTCAAAGAAATACTCCTAAAATTTGTATGGAACCAGAAAAGACCCTGAATAGCCAGAGGAATGTTGAAAAAGAATAGCAAAGCTGGTAGCATCACAATTCCGGACTTCGAGCACTATTACAAAGCTGTAATCATCATGACAGTATGGTACTGGCACAAAAACAGACACATAGATCAATGGAACAGAATAGAGAGCCCAGAAATGGACCCTCAGCTCTATGGTCAACTCATCTTCACCAGGAAAGAATGTCCAATGGCAAAAAGACAGTCTCTTCAACAAATGGTGTTGGGAAAATTGGACAGCCACATGCAGAAGAATGATACTGGACCATTTCCTTACACCACACACAAAAAGAGACTCAAAATGGTTGAAAGACCTAAATGTGAGACAGGAGTCCATCAAAATCCTAAAGGAGAACACAGGCAGCAGCCTCTTCGACCTTGGCTGCAGCAAATTATTTCTAGAAAGATCTCCAAAGGCAGGGGAAGCAAGGGCAAAAATGAACTACTGGGACTTCATCAAGATAAAAAGCTTTTGCACAGCAAAAGAAACAGTCCACAAAACCAAAAGACAACCGACAGAATGTGAGACGATATTTGCAAATGACATATCAGATAAAGGGCTAGTATCCAAAATCTATAAAGAACTTATCATACTCAACACCCAAAGAACACATAATCCAATCAAGAAAGGGGCAGAAGACATGAACAGACATTTTTCCAAAGACATCCAAATGGCCCACAGACACATGAAAAAGTGCTCAACATCACTTGGCATCAGGGAAATCCAAATCAAAACCTCAATAAGATACCACCTCATACCAGTCAGAATGGCTAAAATTAACAAGTTAGGAAACGAGATGTTGGCGGGGATGCGGAGAAAGGGGAACACCTCTACACTGTTGGTGGGAATGCAAGCTGGTGCAGCCACTCTGGAAAACAGTATGGAGGGTCTTCAAAAAGTTGAAAATAGAGCTACCATACAATCCAGCAATTGCACTACTGGGTATTTACACCAAAGATACAAATGTAGGGATCCGAAGGGGTACGTGCACCTCGATGTTTATAGCAGCAATGTCCACAATAGCCAAACTGTGGAAAGAGCCAAGATGTCCATCGCCAGATGAATGGATAAAGAAGTGGTATATATATATATATATATATATATATATATATATATACAATGGAATATTATGCAGCCATCAAAAGAAATGAAATCTTGCCATTTGCAACAACATGGATGGAACTGGAGGGTATTATGCTGAACAAAATAAGTCAATTAGAGAAAGACATGTATCATATGATCTCATTGATATGAGGAATTCTTAATCTCAGGAAAGAAACAGGGTTGCTGGAGTGGTGGGGGGTGGGAGGGATGGGGTGGCTGGGTGATAGACACTGGGGAGGGTATGTGTTCTGGTGAGTGCTGTTAATTGTGTGAGACTGTTGAATCACAAACCTGTACCTCTGAAACAAATAATACATTATATGTTAAAAAAAAAAGAGAAGATAGTAGGAAGGGAAAAATGTAGGGGGGGAATCGGAGGGGGGAGACAAACCATGAGAGACTATGGACTCTGAGAAACAAACTGAGGGTTCTAGGGGGTAGGGGGTGGGGGATGGGTTAGCCTGGTCATGGGTATTAAAGAGGGCACGTATTGAATGGAGCACTGGGTGTTACACGCAAACAATGAATCATGGAACACTACATCAAAAACTAATGATGTAATGTATGGTGATTAACATAACATAATAAAAAAAAATTCTCTATGTTATAGGGCATGGGAAAATTTCTGCTACTTCTGTGCCATGCTTAATACAGGGGAATCTTTTGCAAGGCTGCCCATGATCTCTTGCATCTAGACGTGTCACATGGCCGTTTTTCTTCAGGCCATTGTTGCTTCCTGGAAGTGCCTCTGGGAAGCAGGGCTTAGGCTTCCTCTGCTCTTGGGGACCACAGACCTATTCCTTCCTTCCAGTTTGAGGGAGTGTCTTCCTAGATATTTCTGGTTTCTAGACATGTTGGTAGACAAGTTTTGTTTTCCACCCTGCCTTCTTATACCTCTCCTGAGGCAATAGCAGGTAGTTAACTAAGAACTTGACTGAGGGGCAAAGGAATTGGAAAAAATAAAAGCAAAAAGGAGTGTGTGTGTATATATATATAAATATATATCTCAAAAGAGATCCCAGCCGCATTTGTAATTGCTTGTTTAACATCTGCCTTTCTTGGTTATCCTTTAAGTTCCATGAAGCCTGGGATAAGGCTTTCTAATCTCAATGTCCAAATATTGCCTTGTTCCCAGTAGGATGCTATTAAATTCTCCTTGAAAAATGAATGAATAAATGGGAAAGAAATTCAGAAACTATGAAGGATTTATGGAAAGTGTAATGATGAAGAGTATAGACTCTAGAGCAGATGGCCAGGGTGTGCATCTTGGCTCCTCTACTTACAATTAGTTAGGTGAGCAAAACCCTTAACCGCTTCGTGCCTCAAATGCCTCATCTGGCAAATGGTTGTTGTGAGGAGTAAAAGAGTTAACATTTATAAAGCTCTTAGCATAATCTCTGGCACATAGTATGTATCATGTGAATGCTGATCACTGTCATTACCACCATCATCATTATTTATTATCTTTATTGTGAAGAACCTCTAAGACAGGACTGTTCTCTTGATGTTCACTTCAAGAGAGTTGTTCTGATTTGATGATAGCTAAATTTATATAAATAAAACTGACACAGTTTTTATTTTTGTGCAGTCTTCCAGACTGCAAGGCTGTTTTATTTTTCTTCCCTGTATCCTGTGTCTACATTTCTCTGGTTGCCTCAGGGCAGAACAATGCTTCTTTAGGACTCTTACCTCTTTTCATGGGCTCTCATCTTCTGTTGGCCTTTCTTAACTGTGTATCTTTAGCAAACACTACAACAACCCATGGAATCCCTTATGAGATCATACATAACTAATGGAGACTTTCTCAGTACGTGTAATTTAGGAAGCTTTTCTTATACTTAACACTTGCCAGTGTTGAAGAGTATCTGCCATCTTTCTGCTTATTCACAAATCTTTTGCAGTTTGTGTTTACTTAGCATTTTAGTAGCTATAGTATTTAATGACATTTGTCAATGTGGAGATCGTACTGTTCTCTTTCTCTTCTAAATAATTTTCAAATTCAGATGTATCATTTATATATAAAAAGATAATTCTTGGAGTGGCTAGGATTAACATTTATGATAGAACCCAATAGCTTGGAACTTAGAGTATCTATAGAAAAAAGAAATTAACTTTTTGAGCCAATATTATATTCAAACTCAGAAAGCTAGTTCTTCCCATAATTAATATTTCCATAAGCCAATCTTTTTCCATCAGTTATAAATTCTGATTTTCATAGGCTCATGGTATTTGGTTCTTCAAAGGATTCCATTAGCTATTTAGCTTCGTGTAGTTGATTTTTCTATTCAGAGTATACCATTTACTGCAATATGAAATGATTTAGCAGCAAATTCCTTTCTCTTAATTTTTTTTCTTTCCCTATTTTGCTTTCTAGCAGTTCCTGCTGTTAAACTGAAGTTACTCTTTTACCTAAATATTTTTGCATCCTATTACAATGTTTCCCCATCTGGTCTCTCTTAGCTAGAAATTGTTCTATCAACTTCTAGGAATATTCGTCTTTATTTATGCTGTACACATACCCACTGTAATTGTTGTGTTGTAATGCATGATATATTTGAGGCTAACACAGTCATGATACTATTTACATTATGGAGAAACTCGGGGATTTTCATTTCTCAGCTTCCAATGTGATTTGCTCTTGAGGTTCCTTGTCCACTTTTATAATTAATAGTTTAATTTTTCCTTTATACCTCTACAACCTCAGATATACTCCCCTGTGCATATCAGTGAGCATCCACTGTTGGTGGCATTGGCCACTGTTAGCCTCTATATTACCTCAGTGCAACAGTGAGTGGAGGAATTCAGTTCATGTATATTTATTTATACAGCACAATTAATTAATGCAGTTTTCATTAATGAATCATTTTGAATCATTGCCTGTATAGAATTTTTTGTGAGGTGAGTTAGCATTCCTCCTACTTCTACAACCACACTTACTATTTCTCTTTGTAGTTGCTTCTTCCTCTGCTCATCCCTAAATTGAAGTCTTTCCAAAGAGTTGTTTTCTAAATCTGCTCTCTCTGCAGCCTTTTTACGTGACTTCAGCAGCCCTTAGATTTGTGAATCCCACCTCTCTCCTGACTATTTTATATGCATATCTAACTGCCATGCCTCGGCTGTTCATAGACACCTCAATTCAATAGGTCCCTAACTGAATTCGTCATCCATAACCACCTAGCTGCCCCAGAAAACCCATTATTTTCTAGTGTTTCCTCTACCATCCTCCACTACTCGGATGAGAGACCTAGGGCCACTCACTGCTCCTCCTTCTCCCTTTTGCTCTCAGCCAGACTACAGGTCCTGTGAATCCTACCTCCTTAATATCACTTGAAACTATGGATTTGTCCCTTCTCTAGTTCTAGGGCCCAGTCCCTCAACTAGACTATTGTAATATTTTCCTAAATGGGATCTCTGTCTTTAGTATTCCTCTTGCTGTACTAACTCCCATCCCCTCATTCACATGGCTTGGGAAGTCTTCCAGGGTTCCTCAAACCTGCCATTAGGTACACTTTTATGTACTTTGTAGCCCCTCTCCTTCACCAAAATGGTCATCCCTCCATATGATTACTGCCTGCTTCTTTTTTCCTATTTCTCCTCTAGATGTTGACCCCTGTGAGCTTGTGGTCATGCTTACCATTCAATCCCCTCACCTAGTACAGCAAATGCTACACAGAAGGCACTCAATAAATACTTCTTATATATTGTTGATATTTCTAATATTCAAACTGTAAAGGTAGAAAGAAATTACAAAAACATATCCTACATGATGACAAAGTCTGGAATTAGAAGTCATGGATTAAATTCCTGGCTCTAACATTGCCTTATTGAATACTTTTGACAAAACACAAAGTTTTCTCACTATAATGTAATCATCTAACACCATCACTGAGTATACAATAAATAATAGCATCTTGAATTTATGACTTCTAAGTAGTTAGGAGCATGTCTTATGAAATATCTATTTGTTCAGCATTTCTTTGGGATAGGCTTTCCTCTTTGCTTCTACAAGGTAACGAAGGGGCATGAAACTCCTCCTAAAATGATGTTAAAACACTGGTCTGAGATTGTAACCTACTTTGAGGAATGTCAGGAAGATTCATGAAGTTGTCTGTGTAGGCCCTCAAGAGGAAAGTAGGTTGTGTAAGGTAGTTTTATACTCTCGTACATCCAATTTCTTAAGAATTCAAAATATTTGGGAGTGAAAATTGTACACATTATTTCAGCATTTCAGCTTATTCCTGGACTCTTTCTCCATGTTTTTCCGGAGACAAATTTTTTTTCCCACACCCAATTGAACCATCTGTGTACCAGGCAAGCTTTCCAAGATGTAAAACCAAGTGAAATATGTCCATTCCATTTATTTAGAAAGGACTATGACTAATGATACTGTGGAAAAAAAAATGGCATAGTTAATGAAAAAGTACACTCTGTGTGAACAGCCAGGGAAGCCTAACTGTTATGGCCACATAAAACCATTACTTACAGATAAGTATTCGGCACCAGTACTTTTCAAACTTATCCTCCAAAGACCTCCCGTGGGAAGGAGAGGGTCAGTTCAGTATCTACCTGTAATCTAGAGGTATCCCCTGTGGTATGAGGTTCTCTACCACCAGAAAATGGTAAAATTTTTAAAAATTTGTACAAATTTTGCATTCTACCCCGTAATATGACAATGTTTGATTTACATAAAAAATGTGAAATTATTTAATGTTTATCAAACTTGAATCTTAAGAAAGATGTGCCATATTTATTATTGTCTTTAAATAACCCTTATCTACCCCCCCACCCTCCCCCCGCCCAACACTGGCATGTACCCTTCAAGCATTGCCCAGGTTTGAAAAGCACAGGGTCCTAGCATATTACGGCCCAGGCCATGGGACTTTTGTTAGAATTTAAGAGAATTCTTCCACATGTCTCTGTCTACTCTGTTTCATATAAACTTCTCAAGTCCTTTTGCCTAACTCACTAATAAAATCTTCAAAATGTAACTCTAAGCACCTAATTGGTAGCATTTTCTACAGTTAAGATGATTGAGGAATATAAAATTAGCTTCCTCAAATAGAGATTTTCTGTTTGATGAAAAGGATCTGTCCAAGGAGAGAATTACCTATCCACTTTCCTCTTTAGATATCACCAACACTGGAAACCAAACTAAGAAGTTATAAAACCAGTGCTTTTTGTGAGCATTTAGAAAATATGATCAAACAGCAAGCTGGTCATGCTCAGATAGGAGTACAAGAAGTGACTATTTATACATTCAAATTTCAAAACATTTGTAAGGCCTACCATGTATGCTATTAAAAGGCTTTTAATTTTAAATTATTTTTGTTAGATAATCCTGTTCAAAGTGACATTATGATTTATTGCCACTAGTCAAGATTCTGATCCCTCATAGACTTCTTGTTTATATCTGTTTTTGTTCTTTGTTACATAAATATGAGATTTATATATAAAATTCTGACTGTGTAATATAGGGCTAATGAGTCACAGATGGAAAGATGCTGGCACATTACCATCTAATAACATTTTAAGCTCATATTCCATAGTAAAACAAAAGCAAATTGTACACATCTGTTTTCCAACTTGTAGTATTTCTGAATTTGGGTAGCGTCTGTTTCAAGGACTTTTACTTTGGGAGAAGAAAAAGAAGACACAGGTCACCTCAAAATTACCCAGAAACTTAATAGCCTTATCAGAAAGGATTTGGCAAAACAGATAAGATTTCCCCTGCTTTGCTTCCTGAGAAGTCCCAGCTCTAAGGAATGAAACACAAAGGCATTAGGGCTGAAGAGATGTCTTCATACCACAGACATAATTTTATTGGTTCTTTTAAAAAGGAAAATATATCCCGAATAAGGGGGAAATAGGGGAGAAAAACATACCACGATTAATAAAATTTAAAAACTAGAAACTTACTCGCCTTCACTAAAAATATCCTCAGAATAGATTTGAGTGGAAGAGGGGAAGGGCAACGAGGAGAGAACGTCTAGGAAGCTTGCAGTCACCTGAGGCCAGGGAAGCTATGGTTGCTGTTTATTTTATTTATATGATAAACATGTTTTGTGTGAAAAAAAAATTGGAATAAAAGGCTCCAGTATCTCATGTTGTTGGAAAAGAAACAGAACAAAGGCGAGAGTTCTCTCTCAGACCTACCCAATTGATAATGCCTGTGAACACGAGTTAGCACAAGTTAGTGAAGTACGAGTGTCTAAAACATCTCTCCCCCGTTCTCCCTGGTTAAGGAATTCAAAAACCACTTTTCTGCTTCAAGGGGTTGTGTGAACTGTCAAGTTCTTTTGGAAAAGTTACGTGACAGAAGCGATTACTGCTGAGTGTGACCATAAATCCCTCTGACATGAAATACGCATGTTATAAGAGACAGATTTGCATCCACCACCTCTGCAGGAATTCCTGAAACAGGAAAGACCTGAGAGTCATCGTATGATTGGAGAGAAAAATTTTGATATGTGGGTGGTAAGACTATCTTTTGTGAGGAGGACTGCATTTATTCTGAGGAATATTTCTGATCAGACTGCAAAATTCTGTTCACCGTTGTCCAAAAAAGAATTAATATGTGTTATGTCCTGAGTTGTAAACAGAATATCAATGGAGGGAAATTACAGTGTTGTTTTCGTAACAGTGTCTGCAGTTATCTCCATATCGTGCTAACATTTTGTATGTAAGATTCCAGAACTGTTAAGAGTGTGTACACAGATCCCAGTGTAACTGCCACAAGGGCAAGTTACAATGAGTTCTCAATCTGGCCTTTCCACTAAAGGAATGTTTTGCTGGGGGGCCTCGTGTGTCTGATTTCCTGTACAGTGTGTCAAACAAGATAAGACTTAGAGCCGGGACAGGGTGGTCTTAGGTACATGCTCGTTTTGTTTGTCTATCAGTGGGATGTCTGTGTGACGTTTTGTGTCGTGTTGTTTTGGTACTGTCCCACGTCCATAGGGTCTACCAGGCTTCCCCACAGTTGCTGCTCTGCACAGTAATCAGATCCTCACCGTCAAGGTTTGTGGCTGACACCCATGCTGCTCAGTCAGAGCCCGCAATCAGCATAAGAGTGAGCAAGAACATCTAAATTGGCTTGCCAAGTCCAGTTGCTCCCTTTCACCATATGCATTGAGGTCTTGGATCCTTGGGGCCTCACCTACATCAACGAGGTGAAATAGCTATTGAGAGGGAGAATCGTGAACATAGAAGAGAGAAGGATATTGAAGTCGAGCAGGGATAATGAAGAGAGGCAGGCATGACCATCTAGGATGGTGCCACACCTCGATGGTTTGATCTGCATGCATGCCAACACTCTGTGACATTTTTCGGTCAATTAAAGAACCCTCAGGACTCTGGACTTCAGGCATTTATAAAATGGCGGTTGCGTTCATGCCACGTTATGCTGGTTGACAAGTCTGACGGAATTGGAACTGGTGCTTTGTTTCCAGACTTTCTGCTCAGTGTGCAGGGTGCGGGTGATGGGAGCGTCCCTGCTTCTTTCATACACTGCATTAAAGAGGCCTAATGCCCACGGCAAAATGATGGGATACACAAAAGACTCCTCTCTAACTACAAATCTGGTCTCGCCATCCCATTTTCAGGTTATGTTTCTTACAATAAGAGAAAGTCTGACGTCAGACACAAGCACCAGTTCCATTTTGTTTAATGATCATTCTAAGTCTAATGTGTATATCTTTATTTCTTTCTTGGGGCCTTCTGATGTCTATTCTCCAACTCTCTCACCTCTGAACTTCAACCTTTGACCTCACCTGACTGATCAGATGGTGTTTCCTAAAATCAATCATGGGTTTCTCTCTGCTGATCAGCAGCTCATTAAACGCCGCCTCATTAAGGTAGTGCTTCTTCTTGCTCAAGTCTGATTTCTTCTTAACATTCAGTTATTACTCCATTTACAGTTGCTTTACCATTTATCTCTCATGGGTGGGGGTATTTATTTGGAACTATCCTGGAGCAAAACTATGTCTAGGGAGCTGCATTTGTTTGAAATGTATATGGAAGTACCAAAGTAAAAAGGCAAGAATGCCTAATTTTTCCTTAATTAAAAAAAAGAAAGACAGCTGAAATTATATCCAGTAATAGATCCAGTTTCTAAGCTCTCTTGCTTTGGTAATTTATCAATTATTACACAGTTTGACAAGAGCTTGTATGTTTAATTTTATAAGTTGTGAAAAAGTAAACACATTTGTCCAACCACAAATGCAGCCATTTTATTAAACAAGATGAATATAACTGATGCAGCAGTGTCATGAATCAAGTTATGCAAAAGTTTTATACCAGCTCTGACTATCATGATAACTTACACACTACTTCCAAAAGCTGAGAGTGCTGGTTCCTGAGCTGCTTTGATTTTAAATAGCATTGACTCAGCTCGCCCAGCATGAATATTTATTTGCTCCCTGCTGGCAGGCAAATTGCCTACAGGCTTCATGTTTCTGATTGTTCTGGTTCTTTTCATAGTGTAAATGTGGATTAGATAATACAAATTTAAAGTGTTGAAAAGAAGACCTGGGTCTTTATCTTTCATGGCCATTGTTGGTCTGTTCCCTTCTCCATTACAGGGTGACCAAGGACAGGCTGGGCCTCCAGGACCCCCAGGCCCCCCTGGCCCAAGAGGGCCTCCAGGGGACACAGGGAAAGATGGCCCCCGTGGAATGCCAGGAGTGCCCGTGAGTTGCATTTTGGATCCATTTGTTTTAAGGGCTGAGAACTGGGATGGAGTGGGGTAAGGAGGGGCCTTAGGGGGTTGCAGGGAAGTGGGGTGAAAGTCCCCAAGCAGAAAGGGCACTGCCAGCAGGATTCTGCTTTACCACTCAATCTCTGGGGAACCCACATGAAACACAAAGAGAGACCCAGAGAAGGCAACTAAACTGGTTTTCAGGTAAGCCTCAAGAAGTCCATGATTGAGCATGCCTGATCTCACTTGTGTCCTGACTACGTTAGAATACATCAGTGCCTTTGGCTTAAATGATGGGAGAATAGCTTGAAAATCTAGGTGAGAGATTGGCAACATTCTCCAAAGGATCAGTGGCAGACAATAAAGTCCCATATGAATTATGGAAAGCAAAGGAGGTAAATCTTCTTAAAGTTTACTCTTTTGTAAATAAATTGACCAAAAAAGAAAAAAATGCTAATAAAACAGTAACATTAATGGTTAAAACATCAGGAGGTCTGGTTTGAATATCATTTGTCCTTTATATGTGAAGTTTATTAATAGAAATGATTTTAAAGCCATCTCAATACTTAGATCTAAGTACTTAGTCACTAAGATTGATCAAGTGTCAGTAATACAGTAGTTACGTGGTTTGATTTGGTAGAGACAACCCAGCAATTGAAAGAAATATATGGAAAAGATAAAAAAAATTTATACTTATATTATGGTCTTAGGACTTGAAATTCAAATTTATTGCTGAATTAATTTATTTATCTATTGCTTTGACTTAAATTATTTTCATGAGTGTTTTCATAGTACAAAAGAATGAAAATAGTTATCCACAAAGTAGAAAGTTTTTAAAACTAAAGAACCAAAAAGAAAAAAAAAATAAGCCATAGTCATTAATGTTTTGGTGTATTTCATTTTTATATTCATATATTTACATATTTTTTTCAAAGAGTGATTCTCTTTGTAAGAATATAGGGTACTTTATGGCTTTTCTGAGACAATCTCTTGGAAGCCCCATTTCTCTTTCTGAAAGTGGCTGTAAATTTGTCATTTGAAGTGAGGGATTGACTCCTAACCTATGACTGGTTGGTTGTTAGGATGGCTTTCACTGAACCATCAAAGGTAGTGGTTTCATCTTGAAACTGTTTTCGAAGGTCTGATATTTTCCTGGAATGATATCCCAAATGATAGAGACAGCACACCTTTAGGGATATTTAAAAGCTCCCCAAATAATTGCTGGTTGCCAAGAAAGATACAATGAGTGTTTCTTCAACTAAGAAGAGTAGTTAAAACCATTTTGGTGGTACAAAATTAGATCATTGGGTATTGTATACTCTACAGGAAATTCAAAGTATAGATTACTTTTAAGAAATAAGATAAAGGTAAGGTATGACAACCTGTAAATAATTGAAAAATTATGTTATCCCCTAAATGAATATAGTTTATTCATCTGAGTAAGAAATGGAGCTTTTACATGGAAGTATGAACAGGGTTTGTTTTTTTTTTAATTTCACAAAGAGAAATTAAACTGTATTTATAGTCTCACAGTTAATTTTTATATACCATCATAACCACTAGAAAAAGGTTTTATAAAAACAAACTGAGAAATACTTATTTTTAAAGTCCAACAATTTCTATAGCTATCAACGTTACAAGAATGGTCTTTCCAAAAGCTATCTGTTGCCAATAACTATCAATATAATAATATGACAATAAAACATAATAAGGAATTTTATATGAATCTGAGTATTAGAAAACTATGATAGTGGTATGATACAGCACAAAATTCTATGTATTTTAACATATGCTATTATTTTTAATAAAACATGTTATTTCAGCCATCATTAATCCAGGGAAACCAAAATTCAAAATCAATCTGCTCATTTTATTATTTAATTCCTGTACTAAGAGCAATTGTCTCTCTGTCCTGTATATGGAAGTTCTGAGTTCTCATAAAGAGGCCTAGGTCATCATCTTTATGTCATCATGAACAGAACATAATAAATGAGATGTTACTAGAATTGCAATTAAATATTTTTCTAGGACTATTTATTGACTTACAATATAATCACCCCTACTAGTTTTATTTAGAATACATTCTTGGCATAATTCTTAAATCTCTGCTGTGATCTAGACTCATTTTATTGAATCCTAAAATGTTTAGAAAATGCATTTGAAGAAAGAACTTGGCTCTCTTTTTATTACATTGTGTTTGCATTTCTCTACTTAGCCTGAAAAGTATATTTGACATTCATGCACCCCGGTGGGTATTGTGAAAGAGAAATAAAAAAGATTGAAATTGCTTTTTAATGTTTACAGCATAAATAAAAATTATCACTATTCTTTTTTAAGGGTGAACCAGGGAAACCAGGAGAACAAGGCTTGATGGCAAGTATCTCAATTTCTTTTTCTATACTAAAAATAATGGAAGTCTAAGTTATTTAAAACTGTGGTCCAGATTGTGGATAAGGAAATAGTGAGAGATTTCAGGTGGGAGGAATGAGAGACAGTGAGGAAGGTCAAAGGATGGAATTTGCTTTATTCAGCTGCTGTAAGGAAGATTTAATTCAGGGATATGCATATTAGCTTAAATAGGAATGAGTCTTCAGTTTTCAAAAGTCACATTCAGAGGAATATGACTAACTGTGAATTAGTGTAGTGAGGCTTCCACAGGGATTCAAGGAGTTTTTGTTGTTGAAGTGTTCCCCCAGAAAGAAACAGTTGTGCCTTCTTGATCCCTGTCATTAAAAAACATCATGAAATGATTCCACATGGACTTGCCCATAGACATGCGTGTCCCATTCGTCATGATTTGTTTATCCTTTGACAGTGAAAGAGAAGTTGGGGCAGCTTGCTGAGCCTTGAAGAGTAGAATTCCTTCAACCTAGCTCTTCCTATCTCTTCCTCCCTATCTCTGGAGCCATGTTCTTGGGAACACGGGTTGACCTTCTAATAACCCAGATTCCAGAAGACAGCTAAGTCTCACACTTGTCCTGGATGTAGTGATCACAATCAACTTGATTGTGTGCCTTATACACAATGTGCAGCTTGCTACTTACAGGTGTTTAGGGTCTAACATGTAGTTTTTAAAAATTAGTTAGCAAGGCCCTAACCCACAAGAATACGGCAGTTGGTCAGGAATTAAAACAAATGTGTGAATGGGTTAAAGGTTAAAGGCTTCTCCCTGAACAGGATGCCTTCAAAAGCCCTCCTGGGAAAAGACTCACCAAGCTGTAGTCCTAGCTGTGGTGGAGTTGGCTTTGAAACATGACTGGTGAAAGGCAAGTACCCTGAAATGGGGTCTGTCCCCTCCACACACACACACACCTGGAAATTCTTTGTTCCCAACCTATGATATCAAGATAGAGAATTGATTCAGATGACTTGAAGGTACTATAATTGATTCTTTTTTAGAAAAATAAAATGAAAGAAAAACAACAAAAAAGATAATGTGTGAAAATTAAACAAAACATATGTCGTCAGTGGTAACTTTGGGTACAAGCGCGGCATTAGTTCTCAGAGTTACAGGGTCACAGGGGGTGAAGGATTCTTAGAAAACTGCAATATAAATTTTGAAACTGCCTTAAGCAACTGAATGCAGCTGTAATTTCTATCCTGGATGATGGTCAAAACATATTTCTCCCAAACATTCTTACATGGAAGGCTACTTGGGATTCTCAGGAGCCCATGTTTGTCCCCAGGTATGCACATTCTCCTCAGATTTTTATCATTGCCATTGGCTTTCTACCTTGATGCCCAATGTAGCAGTCTAAAATATGAAATTCTAAAATAAAGCAGATTTTTAAAAAAATTAAAATCTTATTTTCCTTAGAGTCATACATATACTCTAGAATATACTATGTGAATTACAATTTAATGTCATTTCTCTACAATTCCTAGCTTAATGTCATTAAATGTAAATGTTCCACTGGTCCTAAATGAATTATGTTATCTTAGTTTGCTTTGATTTCCCATTTCGGATAGCAACTTTTCAGGTGAAGATGATCCCAGATGCTTGTTTGTTTGTTTTTTATAAACTTTTCCTTCTCTTTAAACTCTTCTAATTTAGTTCATATTTTCATTTTTAGAATGCAGCTAGGAAACTTAATTGAAATCACAAATGTTCAAAGGATATTTGTAATGTAATGATATTCTTTTTTTTCTTTTTTCCTTTTTTATTGTTATGTTAATCATCATACATTACATCATTAGTTTTTGATGTAGTGTTCCATGATTCATTGTTTGTGCATAACACCCAGTGCTAATGTAATGATATTCTAAAGTGCTGTACTGTTTTTAAAGATATAAAACTCTTTTTTAAAAGAAAACTTCCATAATATATATAAAGAAATGTAAACAAATCACAAGTATACATCTCAGTGACTTTTCACAGTGAGCATAACTATGTAACCACAAACCAGAGCAAGAAATACAATATTAGCATATCCCAGAAACCCCCCTTTCCCCTCCAGTCACCATCCGCCTCTTCCCAAAGTTGACCACCATTCTGACTTCTGCCACCATAAATTAATTCTGCCTGCATTTGAATTTTATTTTAATAGAATCATACAGTATGTACACTTTTGTGTCTGGCTTCTTTTGTTCAGCATTATATTTGTGAGATCATCCACCTCTGTTTTAATAGCCTTCACAGCTGCTTAAAAAAATTAGGAGGAAGAGCCTTACTTCCTTGACTAACCCGTTAAAACTACATCACTCAAATAGCAGTAAATGAATGAAGAGTCTGTCTGACCTTGGGCAAGTCACTTAACCTCTCAATTTCTCATCTATAAAGAAAGGATAATAATACCCTCTCTGCCTCACTTATAAGGTTGCCAAAGACAAATGCAATAAATTAGGGGAGAGCACTTTAAAATACATAACGAAGAACTATATGAGTGTGTTATTATTATTATCACTCAGTTGTTCCCCCTAGAGTAAATTACAGGTGAACACAGATTTATATAACAGATGTATTCCTGTAAAGTTCTATATGAATCAGATTTTCATAAATCAACATATCTTAAATGTTCTGGGGAATTTTGCTATTTAAAGCAATCCCATTCAGAGTCTTTTTGTAAAGCAATATAATCCTCTAATTCCTCTTCCCAGCAAACTGAATTTTTATATCTTATATTTGCTTAAAGTGAAATATTTCTATGGTTTAAAAAACTATCATTCTCAAAAAACCACTAGTTATATTTATTAATTCAAATAACACCTAAATATTTTAACCCATCTCAAAGAAAGAAGAGGATCCTGGAAAAATAATAGCAATTTTCATGGGAGAAAATTTTCATTGGAAATTTTTTTCTTTTAAATAGTGTGTGTGTGTGTGTGTGTGTGTGTGTGTGTGTGTGTGTGTGTGTTTGCATGCTAATTTTGACTCAAAGTCTGGTAGGGAGAAAAGTACATTGCATCAGTAGTTCTGACCTCAAAACTGCTTAGGAGTGTATGACTATAGTCTGTGATCTTTTTTACTGATCTATAACATATAAGCAGTAATTCCTAATTCATCTATCTCATTGGATTATGGTGTGAAGCAAATGAAATAGTAATAATATGAAAATGCTTTGTGAACTACAGAGAGTTCCATAAACCAGAATATTGCTCATAAGATGAATCCCTGCTGACATAACTTAGCATACAGAAAGAATGTAAGGGCTAAGAACAGTGTGATTATAGCTATCAGTTAAATTGCAGCGTATCAACTACTGTGATTGATAGTGCAACTTATTCCTTTGGTCGTATTTGCTGTTGTCTTTTTTTTTTTTTTTTTGGCCTTCTCCGATCATCTTACATTATCAGTTTTTCATAACAATTCTCTTCTCATCCACCAGTGAAAACAAGGAAAGATAATAAAAAGCATGGCTCTCATCTTTTCCACAGTATGCAAAACTCACTACATTTATTGCTTTGTATCGTGGAGGAGTGTTTGCTTATAAAAGGGTCTTGAGGGGCACTGGAGAACTTTTTAAAATGTAAATTGTTTCTGATGATGACATGAAAAAACCTGGGAACATTCTAAAATTAGCTCTTACAAAACTGTTTATGAGTGTGTCAGGTGGGGAATTAGTTTTCATAATCCAGGATATATATTTTATATTGCAAAAAAATCATCTGAAGATTAACAGCATCTCTGATAGAATTAAAAAGAAGGCCTGCAGCTCAAGCAGTTCCACATTTATTTAATCCTGCTGTGCATCTATTCTGTAAACATGACCTTTGGGTTTTTTGAGAAGTTCAGGATGAGATTTTAAAAGATGGAATCTTGAGCTAAAATAAATTGGACTCCATTTAAATAAGAAGAGAGTGGCTCTGAGTCATAAAACTAGACCCAAGAATCAAAGGAAGGACTGACCACCATTGAAGTGCTAAAGTTCTGAACCCTAGCGCAAGTGATCTTTATTTTTCAAGTTCTTCAGAGGTTTAAATAGTTGTTCAAATACCATTTTTGAAATTAGCTTTTCTTTTGATAGTCTTACTATTTCTTTCATTGGCAAATACAGGAGTTCTCAGAAACGTAAAGGATAGATGTTTTATAAATATCTTATTAATATGCCAATTCATCCCAATTTCCTGGAGATTATTCTGTGGCCCAAAGTGTCTACATCCAAGGCTTTATAGACCAAATCACTTTCTCTACTCTGAAACCCTATCTTCATCCCTCATTCTCCTCCCAAATATATGCAAACTCCATAGCATATCCATTCATCTCTTTCTGAATTATAAGAGTATTTCAAATGTCATTCATTGGGCTCTGGTGGTGTCAGAGTTTTTTTTCAAAACTCAGAAAAACTTTTGCTCTTATTGTTCCTTATGGTGAAATTTGGACTTGTGTCTGAACATGTTATAGATATTTTCAGTTTATTTTAATTTTGCCTGCAAACACATTTAATACATTAGGGTCAAGTGAATATAATGCATTTATGCTAGCTAATAACATAAGCATAAATAATTACTTCTGCTTTATTTAAAATAAAATTGAAATAACCAATATGTGAAGGTTCACTTTAAATATATTTAGTTATAATGTATTACTCTCCCACATCTAAAGGTCATTTTACTTAATTGTACTTTGCTCTGCCAACTATCTTGGTCAGCAGAATGGCAGACAAGGGAGACAACAGTAGGCTTCTCTGTGATTTTAATTTAGCGAAGAAAGCAACACCCCAAACCTTCAAATCACAAATAACAAAAATGACCAAAATCATCCTAGGATATTTAGCTATTAGACTAGATTTTAACAATGGAATCTTGTTGAGTAAAACTGTGTTTACTTCAGTTGTGCACATTGCCTGCTGAGATGCCTTAGCAACCGTTCTAATGCTTTATTATCCTCACCTAATCTGATTGTCCGTGAAGTACAAGTAAAGGCCACAAGAACAGAGTCCTTCCCATCTCCTTGGTGCTTTTGTCCAGAGCCTGTAATGTTTGGTTTTCCAAATGGACCGAGAGAGTAGACAAGTAATGCCTCCTTTTGGTGCAGTCCCACTGCCCTGTCCAGTTGCCCAACTCAGAGGAACTCACTTTGGATTCCTGTCTGCATGGACTTCTAGTGTTGAAAGGTCACCTTGGTGTGGTAGGAGAGCGTGACACTTGACTTTTCTTTAAAGCTGGTTCAGTGTCTTAGAAACAAAGAGTTGACTTTAAAGGGATCCTTTGCAGTAGTGGTTTAAGAGCACTGGGTGTTATTCGCAAACAATGAATCATGGAACACTACATCAAAAACTAATGATGTAATGATGGTGATTAACATAACATAAAAAGAGTACAATCAAGTAACAGAAGTATGAAAAGATAGTCTACAAGGCTGAATAGATTACTGTCTGTGTTCTTCTCTATCTCATTTTGTCTTTCATAACAACCTCTAGGATGTGCATCAGCTCTATTTTTAACTGTCTTACTCTGGCTCCAGTTAAAGGTCTAGAAAGCTATATCAGACAAATTTAATATTTAGGTTTTAGATTCTTCATCTATAAAAGTGGTGAAACTAAATGATATCTGAGTCCCCTTCCAGATCTAAAGTCCTTTCATTCTATTCTGTTTTCATTGTAAATGCACAGGCACACATTACATAGTCATTTATCCATGTTATATATGCACACCCACACATTCTGTAAATAATGAGGTACAATAAACAACAGTGAAAAAAAGCCTTAAAAAATGTCTCCTTCAAATGTATCATCAACCTCTCTAATTATCATTTCTTTTAACTGTAGGATCCAAAGTACTATAGAGCTATACTGAGGCAAAATAAATCACTCTTGTATGAGGATATCAATGACATTGAAATCTCTTTACCAAATTCTCATATCTCATTATTAGATTAAGAAGAAGCTTCTCAAAATAAAGTTGTGTCCATATAAGTCCTGTGCCTTACATCTGCAGATTAAGGGCAGACGTGCACATTTTACGGCAAGAATATAAATGGATGCCCTCATACAATGTGTTGAAATATTTAAAAGGTATTAACCAAACTAATAAAGTGACAAGTAAAATATGTTCTGTCCTATGACTTTCACAGGTAGGTTCTCATAGTGACTTGGAAAGTTCAAATGCAAAATTGTTACACTCCTTGTAGATCCAAGCCAGAGTGTGGTGGCATGCAGAGAGCTATAACCCAGTCCCAGCCTCTGGCCCTGGCCTGTTCCCTTTCTTTCCCACACCTACCTCATCCCTCAACTTTATGAGACTGGAGCTGTCACCTGTAGACATTCTGGAATGTTCAAAGATCAAACTATGTCCACACGCCTCAAAATACCCACCTCTTGGCCTCCTCTACCAGTTCATTGTTGTGCACACCAGTGGCATGGTTCACTTTTGGAAAAACAGAGCTGAGGTAGAGGCAACTCAGAGTCATTGAAATGAGCTCCAGTCATTGGGGCAGAGAGTTCCAGGGTCCCTATTGCCCAAAGCAGAGTCTAAGGTCAGGGGGTGGGCTACCCATGAGGAGTACATGGGTTTAGAACATAGGCCCAAAAGCAAGAGCCCTCTGGCCCACGGCTAAGGGCAGAACAGAGTCCACGTGTCTGAGTGGATTCTTTAAAGATTAGACTTCTGCTTTCTTCACGTTCTTTGAGAAAACTTTATGCACACTCACATATTCACGCCCCTTCACATTCATGCGCACTCACATATTCACATCCCTTCACACTAAGCTAAGTTAGAAGCTGTCTTCCCTCCTCCACAACATTTATCATGTCATACAATAATTGTGCTTGGTACTTATTATGCAACTAAATGAATTACATAAATTATATAGATTTATAAATTATATAAATCAATGAACCAATAAATCAGGTACTAATACAAAGGAATCAGCTTTATATTTTTCTCCCAACAGGTGTCATTGCACACCAGGAGTGGTAGTAGGCAGGATAAATCCAACAGGATTACTATAAAACTGCTTTTTCTCCTGCATCTTCTTAAATTCATTTGTGTATTATAGATTATTTGGAGTATATGTGTGTTCATGAATATGTGTGGTGTAACTAAAAAAAATAATTTTCATGAGGATAGTTGAAAAGTAACTGTATCAATTTCTAGTCACACTACGTGGCTATTTTTAAAGCAGAGTGTAAAAGATTTAGAAGAATTTTTTTAAAAAGATTTTATTTATTTATGTGACACACAGAGAGAGCACAAGCAGGGGAAGCAGCAGGCAGAGGGAGAAGCAGGGTCCTGGTTGAGCAGGGAGCCTGATGCGGGACTCGATCCCAGGACCCTGGGATCATGACCTGAGCCGAATGCAGACACTTAGCCAACTGAGCCACCCAAGTGCCCCGATTTAAAGGAAATTTTAGGAATCATCTAGTTTATCACTTCACAGATAAAGAAACAGCATCAGAGTGGTTAAATGACTTGACCAAGGTCACAAAGCAGTCAGCGGCAGAACTAGGCTGGAATTCAGTTCACCTGATTGAGGTTTTATGTGTTTTACAAAGTCTAGATTTGCACTTTGTAATACAGTAGCCCCTAGCCACATGTAGCTATTTAAATGTAAATTAATTAAAATTAAATAAAATTTTAAATCCAGTTTCTAACAGTTGCTCTAGCCACACTTCCAGTGTTCCATAGCCACTTGTGGTTAGTGGTTACCATACTGGATCGAGCAAAATAGACCACTTCCATCATTCCAGAATGTTCTGATGGACAGTTGTGGTCTAGGCGGAAAATAGACCTGAAGAGTAGATGACTATATATTATAGTCCTAAATTTATGTCCTCCTTCTGCTGATCATGGGATATTTAAATTTTAGCAGCTAGTGTTTCTCAACATTGTTGATTTAAAATAGGAAAAGCACTTACACTTTACTCGATAGAAATATTTTTTACTGAGTGTAGTGGTACAGTGATAGGCCTTCGTGAACCATAAATTTGTTTCCTTTATGGTACGCTAGGGAAGTGTGCTTAATCACAGAGGGCAGAGGAAGCCTGTTAATTTTTCTTTCTTTCTGGGTCATTTCCATTTTGAGTTCAGCAACAAGAAACAATTTATTAAATATTTAGAAGGAATAGAATGAGCTAATTTCAGCTCTGGATATCTGGTGAGAGGTGATAAAGTCTCTGTTTTGGGACCTACTCAGAACATAGATTCTCAAATACCTAGATTTGTCTTTAATCTGAGGTGGTAGTTTATACTCAATATTTAGTCTTGGGTCCTGGTTTTTTTAAGTGGTGAAAAAAACGGATTACTTCTTTTATTTCCTGAGCTTTAAGAGACCTTCCTTACAGAGGTCACAGCTTCATAATCTTGAGAAACACCAATGGATGACTCATCCTTTTTTCCCCCAGAAACTCAGCACTTGAGATAGAGAAGTCAGAAATAATTTATTCCTTTTAAAAAATAATTACTCCATTTAAAACTTTTTTTTGGTCAAATATTCATGAATTAATAGAATTACATGCCATCTTACTGATAGTCTCTAAAGTAGACCTGTTTTAGAAGAACTATTTGAGGGGTGCCTGGGTGGCTCAGTTGTTGAGCATCTGACTCTTGGTTCCCACTCAGGTCAGGATCTCAGGGTGGATGGAGCCCCAGGTCTGGCTCTGTGCTCAGGACGGAGTCTTCTTGTCCCTCTCCCAACCCCTCTGCCCCATACCCCGCGTGTTTTCTTTGTGTGTGTGTGTCTCAAATAAATACATACATACATACATAAAATCTTTTTTTAAAAAAGAACTACTTCAAATTATAGAAATTAGGAAGTTATATTATTGACACAAAACTCCCAGATACTTATAGAGGAACAACTCCTTCAAAACTGGGAACTCTTTCCCATGATAGAGGAATAATGGTTTGAGTGGTAAAATTATGGAGGAAATCCTGTAAGTGGAATTTAATAATTTTTATGTTCATTAATTCATTGTTTCAATTTAGTCAATATTTATTTGCTAGGCACTAACTAGGTACTGAGGATTTAAAATATATGACCTGAAGAACTTGCTGCCTAGTCAAGTAGATTTTATAAATATGTGAATATATTAAAATATAGCTGGTTAAAATGTGCTAGAGAAACACAGAGGATAAAAACCAGCTCTGTCTGGGTGCAGTGGAGAAGGCTCACAAAGGAAGTGAGTTATGACTGCTGAGCCCCGAAGAATTATTAAGAACTTCACGTGAAGACTAATAGGAGACTGCTTGGGAAAATATAAATGATTAAGTGTGACGGAAGACAGAGTCCATGAAAGACTCAAAACAAGATATGAGGCTCTCCCATCTCAGCACTATCCTGCTCTTTCTTGTTTATGCTGTATTCCTTCATACCCAGTTCAACTAAATCATCGGCTTTTACACTGAAAACATTTCAGCACACTCTCTTATATTCTAAACATTTCCCAGTAGTTCCTAGTTGGGCATTTCCACACACTTAAGCTATGAAATCTGAATCTTGTAAAACATTACTTGAAGTATACTCCAGGCATACATATAATAGTGGCTAGAGTTTATGTTTCTTGACCTTCCCTCATCAGACATCCAAATAGAATATGGAATTTTATATAGGTACATCTTAAATGAATTCTTCTTAAGTAAGACCAGTTTTCATTATTTATTTCAAATTTCCTCTTACTCTTTAATAACCAAGTTAATGCATTTTCTGATCTTGCAATGCGTTTGACCAGGTTAATATCTTTGAAAAAGTTACAATTAAAGTCTGTTACACCGCGTCCCTGAGAAATTCTGGTACTAACATTTTATGACTCCAAAAGTTAGACTATATGTGTTATCATTCTTCCCTACAGAACCTGACTTTAACGTATTTTCTTCGTTTTGCCTAACTCTTATTAAATCATGGAAAAATTCTTAACTAAAAAAGGAAATAATTTTAAATGTCTTAATTGTTTGGGGCTTTTATCCTCCTCTTTACAGATGGACCACCTCTTTTTTGTTCCCTGTGTTTTTTATTACAGAAGCTGGTTGTATATTCTTGTATCCAAAAATGACCAGCAGCTTTCAGAGCTTCAAATTTTACTGTTAGCCATCAGGGACAGAACAGGAACTGTGTCCACCCCCTGCTCACACAAAACATCATTTCCTAATAGCAGGCAACCAGAACTTGCCTTAAAACACCTCCCAAGAGGCAACCTAAAGCACATCATTTAGAAACTCTGCATCCTGTTTAAGTAATTAATACCTCAATCAAATTTGGACTAACATCGGTGGTGTCAGAAGAATTCATTAATTTTTTTCCATTCCATGATCTATCAGCCTTTTTAAATTAAAAAGACTTTTTTTAATTAAAAAATGCTTTTTAAAATTTTTACAAGCTGGAAAGTGCAGCCAATGCATAATGGTTATAGAAACATCCATTTCTTAACTGTGTGTTTGAAGATTAATTGGGGTTGATAATTCTAGATATGGTTTACATAATGGCTTTCTGAAGTGCATTAGAGACCTTGGACCTACATCCACATCCACAACACTTTCCATATTAATGAGACTATATAACTAAGATGATTTTTGCTTGGCTGTTTTAAAATAGAAGGCATGAACTGAATTCCTTCTCTCATTTTTGCACTTAGGGGTAATCTAGAGGCTGTTAGAATATTCCAGTAGTGTTGGAATGACTTGGGTAAATGCAAGGGTGAAAAATCTCATTCCCATCTTGAGACACTGTTGTCTACGGTACAAGAACTTGATTTATTTATATGTATTCCTATAATTTTTATTATCCTCAAAGTAAGCACTATTGTGCTTACAAAAATCTATAAGTCCATACAAATACAGTCACCCTTCCTGGTCCATATCCCCACCTTCAACTTCCTACCTATAGCCTCTTTGGTGTTCCTTAAACACAATTAGCATGTGCCCACCTCTTGACCTTTGTACTTGCTGTTCCCTTGCCTGGAACATTCTTCTTCCTTTTATATGCATGCCTCTGCCTGATCTCTTTCGGGCTCTGTCCAAGAGTCACTTTATCACTGAGGCCTTCACTGACCTCCCCACCACCCCCACTTTAAAATACTACCACATCTACTTCTCCCAATCCTTATTCCCGTTTGCTTCAGCACTTACCACCTGACACACTTTGATGCTACTCATTTATTTGCTTACTGTCTTTCTCCATTTGTTAGAATGTGAAGTCTAGGAGGGCATGCATTTTTGCTTATTTTGTTCACTGCTGTTTCCTCAGCACCAAGAACATTGCCTGACACTCAGTGGGTACTAGAAAACTACTAAGTGGATGAGTTAATGAATGCATGCAAAAGGAGTCACTGGACAATTACCATATGCCAGCTATTGTGCATGACAAAAGACATTTGGTGTGAAGAAAGAAGTAACCAGACTATTACAGTACTGTTGGTAAATTTTATGAAAGAAGTGCTGTCATAGGGGCGCTTTGAAGAACAAAAGAAGGGGACCAGGCCCACAGGTGGGGGCACTGAGCTCTAAGTGATGGAATGGGTAGAGGAGAGAGGACCAAAGAGAAGTTGCAGGAATAGCCAGCCAGAGGTACAGTGGTGCAGAGACGCAAAAGCACGCCTCCTGTGATGAACTACAAATCTTACAAAAGTTCCTGCTTTTCTCAAAAGCTATGGAAAGCCATTGAATTTTTCAGTAGAAGAAAGATATGAACCCATTAGCCTTCTAGAAAGCTGACTCAGGCAGCACTGTGTAGAGGGATGGAAGGAGACTAAAGGTAGAACGGCCCTCAGGTGGATGCCCATCAGCTAGCTGGGAGAGAAGAGGGTTTGAACAAGGGCATAGTGATGCAGGTGATGAAGAGGGCAGGCTGGAGAGATTCTTGAGTAATAATCTGATAGACTTGAGCAGGAAGGGGTAAAGGATCACTCCCAAGCCATGAGTCACGCACTTTTTGGTGAAGGGAATCACCAAGTAGGACATTCATATTTCTCTGACTTACTTGCTCACCATAGTCCACATATTTTACAGTTTTTAAAAATGGAATCTAGCAGGGGTGAAGGTAAACAGGAAAGAAAATCAAGGGCGCTGTGTAATATCTTTCTTGTTTATAAGTTTTAACATTGCATAGCCCTCCATGGCCTCTTCCAAAAAGATCACAAAAACTTTGGTTTTAAAATTTGTCTGCAGACGAGTGATGTTATTACTCTGCACTTGGAATTTTTCAATGGCTCATTTGGTTTTTATCTTTTGAATACATCACCTAGAACCTGTACCAAAATAAGTATATTTTAAGGTTTAAATTATAGTTTACATTTCTGGAGGTAAACTTAAAGAAATACAGTTTAATATGATGAGATTATATATGGTGCACAGTTTTTAATCTTGAGACATATACACAGAAATTATTTTGAAAAATGAAGAGACCAGATTGTTCCCATTTAAATTGAGCCTCTATAAAGTATATGCAAACATAACGGTGCTCACCAAGAAAATATCTAAAAAGGAATAATTTATTGATTAATAAAAATGGAATGAAAAATTGACTCTCTAGTCTGGAAAAATATTTGATCCAAACTTAACTCACGGAGACAATAATAATGGAATTATTTTAGAAATCTTAAAACACTAGAACAATTGGCTTTAATTTTAGGAATAATAAAAGGAATAATTTGACTAGTGAGTAATGAACTTATGACATTGTTCATCTGAGTCATTATTCGTAATGACTTTTGAGCAGGCTGAAAATATAAATAAATTTAAGAGGATTAGATAGGTTAGTGAATGGTTGTGTGGCATTTGCCCGTTACTTTATTAATTTATATTTGTTCTAGAAGCCACAAAACTAGTCAAATGTAAACATCTTAACCAACTAGTAGCAACATACTTTAACTTCAAAATCAATTTTTTTTAAAGGTTTTATTTATATATTTGCTAGAGAGAAAGAGAGAGAACACAAGCAGGGGGAGTTGCAGAGGGAGAACTAGGCTCCCCGCTGAGCAGGAAGCCCAACGCAGGGCTGGATCCCAGGACCCTGGGGTCATGACCTGAGCTGAAGGTGGATGCTTAACCGACTGAGCCACCCAGGAGACCGTAAAATAAATTTTTGAGCAGTGAAGCTTTTATTTGTAAACTTAAATTTAATGACCACAGTGTCATAGGTATATAATGGTTTTATTAATCTAAGGACACGCAAAACACATATAAGCAAAATTTTGATCAGCAAAATAACTATTTGGGTTGTGTGTGTGCGTGTGTGTGTGTGTGTGCGCGTGTGTCTATATTTACTCGAATGTATGTCTGTGCCTTATATCCAACTTCGGTCTTTTCCCACTCCCCTGCTAGTAACAGATGACACTATCCTTGGCTTGCTACCATTTTTCCCGCCAGTGAGATCAAAGGACTTATATGCACATTTTTGGTAGTTGAGACTATATCCTTGGCAACTTAGTTATGAATAATCCACAAGACATGTATTCACAATTCAAAGTTAATATTACATCTTTAAAACTGCTTTTATTTTTAGAGTTTAGCAAAAATAGAAGTAGTTTCTTAACCGTGAAGAAAAATTTTGTATTTATTTTCTCTATAGCTATCTTTTGATTTTCATGAAATATTGTGTTAAAATAGACAATATAATTTTGTAGATTTCACAGTTCTGGGTAGTCTTTCTAAATCTTTAATGTGGTCATGCAACAGAGACCAAATTAGAAAATACAGAAAAATCAGTCTCTAGTTAAAACACTTGATTTCGAATTTGCTCTGATTTTTCTATGAAATATTCCCTTCCTGGGTTATCCATCAATGTAGTGAAAAACTCAACTGTACTGCACAATCTTTTTTCAAGTGGCAAAGTTAGGTTTAAATGGAAACAAACCTTTTTGAATTGAACATATCCATTCTCAGTCTAAACATTGAATTAATGTGCTTTTTGTTATATGATTTCCTTTCTAACATCAACATTTTAAAAAGTGAAATGCCCTGGAGACGCTGGGACAAATGGAATCATAGACCATGATAAAACCCAAGTCTTCTTCGACTCTCAGCTCCCCATCGCTACAACTTCCAAATTCTGCCTTTACTTAACATTAGCATTCACTTCCCAAACAATTTACCCAAGTGAGAGATGATTAAACCTGTTTATGTGCTAAGGGGAAGGAACTAGTGGAAAGCAGGAGGCTCTGATACAGATGCAGGGATAATTGATGGAGAAAGATCCCCGAGGACAGACACAAGGATGGATTCCAGAGTCTACTGGATGCATCTGCCTGCAGAGGTGGGGTGCCTCTTCTCCCTCTGACATAGGAAGGAGGTCCCTGTGGGTTTGGATTGATGAGAGACATAATGTTGAGGGAATTTACACCTGATGTCCTCTATTTTCTCTGCAAAATCTAAAACGGAGAATTTTAAATAGAAGGGGTGAAATGGGGAGGGAGGCTGTCTGACTGCACAGATATACCAGATAACCAGCACATTAAGAAGTTAGTTGGTTGAGTAAATAAACAAGGAATATAGAAAGGTGATATTGCACAGTGCGCTTTCAATAACCTAAAGCTGATTTTATGAGGAAATTCTTAGTCTTCCTGTGAGGATTACAAAATAATTTATGAGGAACAGATTCTCTGAATGTTCCTAAACATGGTGTAGTTTTAATAAAAGAATTATGCATGACTAATTCTCCCTCTAATGTGCACTCTAGTGCTTTCTTTAATGGTACAGAGTATGAATTAAGATGCTGATTAACTGAAATGTCACACATTAAAAATAGGCTAGCCGTTCATTAGGTGTAATGGAATACAGAGGTAGTTAACATGAAGTGATAGAGTAAACTATCATTTACTATCATTTATAAAGTATAACTTTGTTAAAATATACTAAAATTAAAAGTATTTGTAAAAGAATTAGAAGAAAAATGCTCAATATTTTATGTAAAAATAGACATAAATAGTCAGAATTATAATTGGATGTCTTCGTGCTCTTTTCCACCATCCCAAAGCTTCGCCTAATTATACATAAAGCCAACAGAATCCCAATGCTGACTTTATGGTTGAAAAACAGCTAAATCTCAGAACTACCGTATTTCCATTTTATATGTAAATATTCCCATCCATCTTCCTAAATATTCTGTTCCCCCACGCGCCCAGTATCATAGGTTATCGACAGCTGACAGCATCTTTTGTTTCCTTTTCTGGTACACCCTAGGTGCCACAGTTGACCTTGGCATCCCCTAGTTTGTAAACAAGTTTTTGTGCCACATTTCTTAAGAGGAAGAATAGGACAAAACATGTTTCTTTGTAATGCTATTCAATGATTCCCTTTGCAAATCTGCTTCCTGAAGTTTTGCAGATGCAGAAGTCACATAATGTGCACTTGCTGAGGAACTGCCCTGCATTTTCACTGCTTCTAGCAGTAACATCTCCAGCCTTCTAAATGAGATTGAGGTGATAGATGTACAGGTATTTGAAGAAACAGATGCACTGGAACAGCAAAGATTCTTTTTTTAAAGGAAAAATCAGAATCTTACTGCATATGCTTAATGTTCTTCAAAAGAAAACGAGAGAAGAAAAGACCTATTGTGTACTTCCAACCAGTAATTTCCGTTTTCCTTGACGTACAAAACATCAGCATATTTCTGCACAGCATAGAGAACCTTGCAGACTAGGACAGTTTTAATTGGCCGTTTAAGTTTAAATGGTTACATTATTATGTTAATTGAATAATTTTTCTATTTTTAGGGTCCTCTGGGGCCTCCAGGACAAAAGGTAGAGTATAAACGGTACTGGGGAAGTAATTATACTTGCATTGCCTAATGGCTAGCATGAGAGGTGAATAGAATTAGCTACTGTAAGCCATACTGAAGCATCTGGATTGTGCATTCTCCTTTCTAAAAATACAGTCATTTAATGTGAGCCATTAGATTTCTAATCAACTCCATTATAGAAAATCCAATAAATCCAGAGTAAACTCTTTTTAAGCTGTCTGTCGAACTTTAGGTTATTGAATTTTTAATTAAAATACTGGCAAAAAAAAATACTGGCAAAACATTGTGACAAAACTTAGAATTTGAAAGGTCATATGACATTGCAGACTGAGTGCATGGTCCTGCTCAAGTATTATGACCAAATGATCGTAGAACGGACCAGAACAAAAGATGTACTTGTTGTTTGGTGACTATTCCATTGGTCCATTAGTGTTTTCCTTTGCTGAGGTAATCTAGAAAGTGACTTCCTGATTGTCATTTCTCAGTCATCAGAATTCACCATTACATTCTGATGGAGAGGGTCTAGCGCTTCTAAAATTACATCAATAACAGTAGTAAATATATCAATAGTAGGTAGGTGGCCCTTTGCCAACAAAATATTGCTAAGACCCCATTCCCTGTTACAATTCCCACCGCACAATGGGGAAAAAGCAATATTTAACCTGCAGAAAACTAAAGAAAACAATTGTATTACAACAGGTGGAAAAGTGATTATTCTTTATCTTTGGAATCCATCAAAGATAGAGACTTTTTATCCCCCAAGCACTGGGCATGTGGCATCTGTTGAAACATAATCCTACAAACCAAGTCCAAAGCCAATGAGTTGTGAGACAACTTGTGTATAAGAACACTTTGTCCTTAGCAATAATGTCTCTATTAAGCATGGTGTGAAATTGTAAAGCTACCCTAATCCACATGCAACCAGGCTCAAATTACTGCCTGAGGCTTCAGGAAGTCTTTTAATGACCCACTCAATATAATTACCAAAAGCACTAAGGAACTTGCCATCTCAATTTGTTTTGCATATAATGACTATAGATTTTTTAGTGACTATATTTTTAATAAACTTTCTCTTTTAGAGCAGTTTTAGGTTTATATTTACTCTTTAAAAAAAACTTTTTCCCATTATTATTAAAGAAACTTAATATCATACATCAACTTAGAAAAATCTATTTTCTAGGGCTAGACAAAGAATAAACACATTTTATTTAAAAATGGTTTCTCCAGAGCCTGAAAGGGGAAGTGACATCACGATCCGAAAACATTTGTTAATGTTCTATATCCAGGTAAATGTCATAGATTTTCTCAGGTGATAATTAGCTTTCTTATTCTCAGTTCACCCCACCTACGTCCAAACGTTCGTAATCACCCCAGTGCAGATATGCACACATGTCTACACACACACACACACACACACACACACACACACACTCTCTCTCTCTCTCTCTCTCTCTCTCTCTCTCTTAACTTAATATTTGAGGTGCTGTTGTGTTATTCCTAGTCAGTGTTTGACATTTGTAACACCTTTTCTAGTCTAGGAAGACATATTCATATTCATTTGGCTTAAATGTATTCCTTGAAAGTCCAGAGGAAAATGCTTCAAACACAACAAATTTGAGTGCCTTATTTGACTAATTGTGGAACAAGTGGTTGTTATTTTAATTACCTTTTGTTTTATGGTATTTAAACTCCTGAAATGCAAGAGTTACTGCTACTGCTAGGCTTTTCCAGATGGAACTAAGCCTGTTTATTTCTTAAAAGCACCAAAATTTAGAGCCATGTGGCCTTCTGATAGCTGTGGATCCCAATTTATGATGTGAATTTCTTTAAAATCATATTAGGGATAAGTGGATATTTAGAAACATGGTTAAATTTAACTCCGTAGTTTCTGAGAATGCTTGATGAATCTGCTTACATTATTATATATCTGAATACCATGGATAAGATCTGAAAAGCTTAGCCCTTCACACATGTTTTAGCAAGGTAAGGTTATGGCTGACATAATTAATACAATACAAACAGAATTGAAATATTTTGTGATTCTATGCTTAAATTAATCATGTGTCTTCTTAGGGTTCTGTTGGAGTACCTGGAATTCCAGGGGTGAATGGTCAAAAGGTAAGTTCTATAGAATAGTTTTGATCATTTAAAGGGATTAAAATCACAAAATTATTCTAGTCAGTAATGTTAATAAAAAGCTTATATACTTATAAAAGCACTACATATACTTTTGAAATGCAGGGAAATTATGGTGCAAAAGATCAAACTAATTTAATTTTTAATGATGTATTAAATAGAAACTCTTAGAAAATTTTCCATTCTATTTTGATAAGTTTTGTAGGAGATACAACTATATCTTTCTTATAAATATATACATATAAAATAAATATACATAGAATAGGAAAAATTTTGTGTTTAACATTAATTGTGATAAACAAAATATACTCCAGTTTATTCTTGTCATGGCAAAAATAACATGTGTTATTTCTTTCATTAACAAAAATTCTTACAGAGGGAACCTATTGGAATATTCTGAATTTAGGAGCAAGCTCTTTTTACTGTTAAGAAAAATTAGGGTTTAAATAGACTCGCCAAGCTCTGGTAGTACACTTTTACTGTACTGTTAATAATGAGGGGTGAAATAACATAAGAAAACCCCACAACCAGACATATCTATATGTGTGGTTACATCTATTCTTGCAACATACTTACTGGCTGGGCAAAGCATCTAGCATCATCCCACAAGTGGGTCTGCTTTTCTGTGCTCCCCAACAGTGCTGACTGGCTTTTCAATCTGGAACCTCTACAGAGACCAGGAAAACCATAGGGGCAGCCAACAAAGCCAGTCTACCAGGAGCCAGGAAGCTGAGCTAGGGACTTTCTTGTCTCCCTTAGAGTATTTGGACTAGCCCTATAAAATCTTGTGACCCATCAGCTTGTGTTCAACAGAAAATTTTTTAAATCTGTGCACTCTGGATTAAATTTTGAAATCATAAGGAGCCTAATATTTACAGACAGAAGAGACCTCCTATTGACCTTTCCCATCTTGTCCATCTTTTCTTCTTCAATAAGATACTAACAATCACTATTTAAAAGCTACAGTGGCTAGCAAAAAGCATGAGTCTGCCACTTATAGGCCACATGAATTTTGGCAAAGTCCTTGAATTCTCTGGCCTCAGTCTCTTCATATGTAAAAGGAAGACAAAAACAGTTTCTACCTACTAGCGTCAATGTGAGGATTAAATGGTAAGTAGACATAAAGCCTTTATGACAGTGGTGTTACAATGAAACATTTCCTTCATTGATCTGTATCTTAAACAAGGCCCTCTGCTTCCACGATTACTCAATTCCCAGTGAAATTGATGTCCTCAACTAAGGCTTATGGTATCCGCTAATCCACAAACCAACCACTGCGCACTCCATCGGAATGAACTGCCCAGCTCACTGCTTTATTTGCCACTTAATAAAATACATATCTGTTTGCTTCACAAATCCTGGTAAAGAGCAAAGATTAACTTTCTATTTAGAATATTTCAGATCATGGAGGGATACATAAAAATTTGGAAGTATATTCATTCTAAGATGGTTTTAAAGTTATGTAAGTCAAGATAATATTTGGAGA
Source organism: Callorhinus ursinus (assembly GCF_003265705.2). Taxonomy (NCBI): domain Eukaryota; kingdom Metazoa; phylum Chordata; class Mammalia; order Carnivora; family Otariidae; genus Callorhinus; species Callorhinus ursinus. The sequence goes on along the minus strand of NW_027397066.1, from coordinate 89,378,814 downwards.
AGACAGATACTGATATAAGAGAAATGTTTTTAACATTGGTGAAGAACAAAGCTTATACCCTTAAGGTTAATGTTTTGCTCTGTCTTCTTTGCTTCTTTTCTTTTTTCAACTTTGGGACAATCATGAAAATTTATAGAAACCTTTAACCTGAAACAAAACAACTTTAAAACTGTCACATACATGTTTATGAAAACTGCATATTCTTTATTTTTGCAAAGGAAATATGCAATTTCCTTAGCAAGAGAAAGGAATGTGACATTTTCTTGTCCTAGTCACCAAGTTTAAATTATATTTCAAGAAAATAGTTCATATTTGTGGTTTTATGTCTTGTTATACATCTTTGTGGCATTTTAAAGGGTTTTCTATAGGACCTAGGGAAGGTAAATAATTTCACACTTTTATGAAAGTATTAGCAAAATATAGTTTACAATTGTTTTTCCTACTCCATAGAATTTAACCTAAAACTTTGTGGATGAAATTTCTGTTAACACTAGTGATTATCTAACTTTTGTAATATTTGCTATATCATCTTTAGGAAAATAAAGTGCAAAACCATGAGTCCTTCACCAAAACAGCAGGTCATTTAGACAGTAAAAACAAAGCTGGAAATGGAGTAATAATTCTGTACTTAAGCATATGAAATATGTTTTGGATCTCTACAATTTGTTTTTCTAAGAAAAGAGCTTACAATGACATAATTTTTTAAAGCACCTAAATGTCCTCAAGCTGTCTTAAGAAAACATTTTTTCTACATTACAATTTCACTTTTCCAGAGAAGTACTTTTGTGGTTTAGAAAATATTTTTCAAATAATGGTTAAGGAAGAATATGATTTCTAAGCCGTCAGAAATACAACAAATAACAACTAGAAAATACAAAGATTTTTCTCTTACAAAAAAGGAAGAAAAATATTTTTAAAAAGTATTTTGTTTTCCATCCATTCAGATTGACAAAATTGGTGATTGGCTTTGACCAATAAACTTGGTAGTGACATTTTTTTTTACACTATTTTCCTTCAAATACGGATCACCTTGACTGCTAATCTGAATATTTCTTATTTTGTAATGGTCTTTCAGTGATTCAGATTGTATTAGGAGAAAGGACTTACATAAGCAGTAACATGGCATTAAACCCCAATCTAGCTTTTTCTGGCATCACAATCTACAAAGGGCTCCTGAGCATTTTCTGTGAAATGTGGAAGGCAGTGTATACCGGTATGGAGGAAAAAGTGTGGACTCTGTAGTCAGAATGAATGGGTCAGATCCTAGTTCTCATTTGGGCAAGTTATATAATGTTTCTAAAGCTTAGGTGCAAAATACAAATACAGACCTTGCAGTATTAACTAGACGATGTCTCTAAAGTGAAGATAATACTACAGATGCTCAATACATGTTATCACATACCTGTAGAAATAGTATCACACTGTAGGAGTTTCAGCAAATGAGCCCTAGGTTTACCCTCAAGCAGGGATGAGAAGCCAGCTGAATCATGATAGGAAGAATATGCATATGCAAAATTACACAGGAAGGTAAAATGTTTCTCTGTGCTCTGGCTTTTTCCCTACTCACACGCCCAGGAGTGCTGTCCTGGAGTCAGGATGCTCTGTTTTCTTCCACCTCATGTGCAGCCTTTGAAAGACCCTTTTCCTGTCTGGGCTCAAGGCAGTTTCATTTGTGAAATGAGACCAAGGGCTGTACTAATTTATTTCTAAGTCTCCAAGAGATAAAGTCACCTGTGTCTCATTTTTGATTCAACCAGCTTCTAGCATTCTCTGTTCCCAATTCTGAAAGCTGTTGTTTCCATAATTTAGATTTGTTGCCAGCAGCCAAAGCAGTTAGGGTAGATTTAATACTACGTCTTACCTAAAAATATGAAATGTTGTCCTCTTCTTCCCTAGCTAATTTTATTGGACACAAAATTTTGTAATTCTCAAGAATAGATCCTGTCAGTCTAGGGCGCCTGGGTGGCTCAGTTGGTTAAGCGACTGCCTTCGGCTCAGGTCATGATCCCAGAGTCCTGGGATCGAGTCCCAACTTGGGCTCCCGGCTCAGCGGGGAGCCTGCTTCTCCCTCTGACCCTCTCCCCTCTCGTGCTGTTTCTCTCTCTCTCTAATAAATAAATAAATAAAAATCTAAAAAAAAAAGAATAGATGTAATTATACCTTTAGACTGATCTAAAGGTATAATTACCATTTTGTTTGTGCTCCATTATTCATTTTCCCTCTCTGTCTGTCTGTCTGTCTCTTTCTCACACACACACACATGCATACATGAAGCGATGTATATCTGAATATTTGACAATTAAACCCTACTCCTCAGATATACTGGAGAAGTGGGAGCTTTTAAAAATAATTTTGTGGTAGAACCATCTTTTAAACTATCTTTTTAACTTTTGTCCTTTTGACAAAATTAATTGCTGTCTATAGTTTTTGGTAACCGGGGTTAATGGGTATTAAGGAGGGTATGTGATGTGATGAGCACTGGGTATTATACACAACTAATGAATCATTGAACACTACATCAGAAACTAATGATGTACTATATGCTGGCTAGCTGAACATAATCGATTTTTGTATATATATGTGTATCAGAACTTTTAAAAATCTCAACTTTTATTAGGTGGTATTAGAACCCTATATTTTTCTATTCTTTCCACATTTTCACATTAATTGGCACCCATAAAAACAAATCATCATAATGACAATTTACTTGAATAGCAATCAATGACCAGCACTGGGCAAATACAACTGAAGAGGAGATCTGGGGACAGAGACAGGGTGCATTAAAAGTCTAATTGGTGCAGTTAACACCCTTGTCTGTTTGTTACTATGAAAATAATAATAAAGATTTTTAGGATTAAAAACCAATTATTTTGTCTAAGCAAGCTAGAATATTTTTGAGACCCCAGAGTCATAGGGATTGTTTCCAAAGCAAAAGACAAATATCAGAAGATCTTCTTCATGGATTTTTCAAGTATTTTCTAGAATTTATTATTTTTAAAACTTCAAAACATAAAATAAATAAAAAATGATGTTAGCATATCATCTATGAATCTATCCCAGATAGCTATGTAATTTTTAAGGAACATTAAATTTTAATTAATTTGTAGTTATGGTATTTAGAGTTCCTTTTCATCTCTTATCCATGGATCTCACAGTCTTCACTGACATTAATCCTCACAGCATACTTCTAATGGCATTTTTATTGTAAGTGTATTTAGAGAGCAGATAAATTGAAGCTCTCAGACTTCCAAAGGTCAAGCTGTTTATTCAAGTCTATTCAGTGGGCTGTTCAATGAACTCAATATTTTTTATTCTTGATTCACTTACTGTAACAACTAAATACACTCTTTTCTTTGGCTTCCTTGGCTCTATCATTAAGCAGTCTGAATTAAATTCCTGAAGGATTTGAATATAGTTGTTTGTTTTCTGGTTGGTTAGATGAAAATTTTCCTATAGGAGAATTTATTCAGTGGTCCCATTCCCCAATGTAGTTGTGACTTTCTGATTTTAGACTTTAAGAAAAGATACTCAGAGTAAATGAAGTGATTGATTTCTGATTCCAGATTAACGAATAGTTCAGGGAAAGTATCTTACAGCAATTCAATCATTTTACAGGTTAAAGTTGAGACAAATTATTTTTATTAGTTTTTCTATCTTCTAAAGTTAGCAATTATGTGCATTAGAATTCTCAGAATACATGACTTTTTTTCTCTAGTAACTATAATAATAGGATGCGTTCTTTCTTCTAAAAGAAACATCATCATTTTCCTATTACAGAACATTTCATGTAGTTAAATCACTTTATCCCTAAGTGTGATTCATGTATTCTCAGGCATTTTTATATACATGCTTCCTTTTAAAGAGACTTTTCACTCAATTTTACTTGTTAAGTGAGACAAACAACATTTCTGTTCTTTATGTAATGAATTTTAAGTTCCTTTAGAGAGGAATGAAAAGTTAGTTACAAAAGGTAGTTTAATGTTGGCTTGAAATAAATCAAGTACAGTAAAGATTTTTTTAAACCACTTTCCCCCTGACTCCATTAAAGGCATGTTACTATAGAATTTGATAATAATTATCATTCTACTAAATTCTGTCTTTCTACTAAAATATTGGGAGAGGGAAGAATAAAAAGTTGAGGGAAAGGGATTTCTGGGGAAAGGGGTGTGAGAGAAGGCAAGCTGCTTACAGGCCGTCCCAAAACAAACAACAAAGCAAATGTGTTTGAATTATGATATCATCAGGTCCACTTATTTTCCATTTTAATTGAAAAAACCACTATATTTTATAGAAGGGATCACAAAAATACTGATTTACTACATCTGATTCAATTGTATACATAATCTGGGAAAGCTTTTTAAAGAAACTTCCCATGAATGCATCCACTGATTCACTTGTTGATTTTTTTCAGTCATCCATACAGCCCTTACTACTTAGTGCCAGGCAGCATCTCTCTTGGTCCTCATGGAATTTCCAGCCTCATTGGGGATGGAGACATTAAACGAACAGTTATACTAGAAGCCTGTTAACATTACAGTTCTGTTAAGGACTGTGGCCGAGAAGTGTAGGGCAGCCTGGCCTGGTGCACAGAGCCAAGTAAGGCCAAGTAATGCTTCTCCAAATGGATAGGTGACTTTGGGTGAGACCTAACAGGTGGGCAGCATTTGGCAAGGGAAGAGAAACTACCCCTATGGTGCAGTACTTACAAATTAAATTATAGACAGCCTTGGCTTTAGAATTTGGTTTCTAAAACACCATATTATCAATCACAATGGGGCTTTTGTATTCATCATGGTCTACCTTTTCTCCAAGCTTATGACCCTCTCTCTCTCTCCCCCTCCCACTCATGCTGTCTCTCTTTCTCTTTCTAAAATAAATAAATAAAATAAAGCCTGCAATGAAATAACTTACTGTGACAATCCTAACAGGTTAGCATCTACCCAATTGCATCCATTTGATAGGAGGCCACATTGCCAAGCAGATAGTAACCATTTTCCAACTGCGAAATGGCACCAGTGGGGTTAATTTATGAGAAATTGAATTTCTTTCAGGATTCTCTTCTCTGTCTTCTCTTCCCAATACAGAGAACAGAAGAGCGCAATATGTAATAATTCCTAACATGTAGTCAGCATTTACTATCAGGTACTGTCCTTGGTGTTGTGTGCCTTTTAGCTCACTTATTCCTCGCAGCAATCCTATGAAGTAGCAACTAGCATCTCCACTTCATTAAGGAGCAAGTGGGAGTACAGAAAGGATAAATATTTTGCCCAGTGTTTACCGAGGTGTCTGTGGCGTTCAGCTTCAAAGCCAGGCAGTCTTTTCTCACTGCACATGACTCTGCTTCCACCGTTAAGAATGAGGATCTTAAATTCAGAATATCCCAGCTTTGCTTTTCAGTATTTGCATGACCTTGGGCAAGTTACTTACCGTCTCTAAGCCTTAGTGTCTTCGTTCACCAAATGAAGATTAAAATATTTACCTCAAAGTTTAATCAGAAAAAATAAAGTAATAAATGTAACTTTATTAAAATATGTTAAATATTCTTAAAATATTGAATAAGAACAGACTATGTTTCTCTCTGTACCAGGGGCATTAATAACTCCATGACTCAGAAGCCTCCTGGGTGTAGAAGCAAATGCTAGTAAGAACTATTCTTTCTTTCTACTACTCTTCACTGATCTTTAGAGTTTTTCCAGCTGGACCTAACCACTTAACATTTCTATTAATAATTGGGCACATTCCCTTCCCAAGAGAAAAAAATAATTTATCATTCAAACTATACATAGATTTATCATTAAGGACTGTGCTTTAGGAAAGAAGAAATTAGCTGGGTTTTTAAAACTTAAAAACATCGGTATATTATCAAGGGCGCATTATGTTGCAAGTCCCGGAATACTTAACAGAATTACTTTCTAGAATAAAGGTATTTGTTGGTCATAGAACTTGAAAGCTAAGGCAGGCTTCAGCTTTGCTTTGCTCTGCAACTAAACCCCATCACTAAGAATCCAGGTTCTTTTATCCGTTCACCCTTTCCTCCTTGCTGCCTTCATTCTGGTTCCTGCTCTCCCCTTGGTTGTCAGGCGGCTGCCAGTCACGCCTGGGGCTTCCTGCTTTCGAATCAACATGCAGAGACCGAATAGAGTGTTTTCCCCCAAACATCTCACAGAACGTTGGAGCTCCTTTGTAAATGGGGACACAGAGGTCTTGGCCTCCCCCTTCTTCCCTGGCTTGGAAAATGTCGGAGGCTGATTAGCCACTGCCGCCACAATTTCTTTTCTAGAAGCCCCAGTCACATGGAAAGTTGCAAGAATCACTAATTGTGTAATTTAGAAGAGATTCGGGTAACACGAGGGAGCTGGACAACTGTCTTATTTCTGACTTATCCCAGTCCTAAGAAGAAACTCTTCCACTTCACATAACCCACTTTATCCATTTTGATTATTTCTTCCTAAAACATACATCTTTGTTCTTACTCTTTTTTCACCCATAAGCATGCACATAGTGAACAGTTTTTTATATATATACACAGAAAAGGCAATCCTCTGTGGCATCATGCTCTCTGGTTGGTTTTTGCTCATTTTGGTACCTTTCATAAGTTATTTACAAAGGAAATACTGGATAGTGTTTCTCTTAGACCCAGGCAAGCAGTGCTTCTCATTAGGCCTCCTCTGTCCCTCCTGTGGTACGACCCTCCATACAGAGTAAGGAGTCCACAGGGCCAAAGAGGAACGCCTACTCAAAGTCCTACTCAAAGATCACTTCTTGATCACATCCTAGGTACCCACAACCCAGGAATTCCTGCCTCAACTGTCCTGATTCTGCTTCTAGTGCTCGTATTGGCCTCTTCTTTGGGTCCAGAGTCCCACGAGCGACCACACAGCTGGTGTGTGCGCCCCTAAACCTGTGGGTGGCCTTGAAGCCACTGTGGGTGGCTGCAAAGTTTGCAGGCTGTGATGTTCACATACAACCTCCAGGGCCCTTCTTGGTGAAGAAGAGGACTGGGGTTGGGAAGAGACGGGAAGATATTAGCACTGTGGGGTGGAATGTGGGGTCATCCATGTGTACTTCTACCCAGACCTTCAAAGCTTAGGGATGTGTTCAAGGCACATAATTTTCATTAATGTAAATTTTACCCAAATTAATGCAACTTAGCTATTTTCTGTGATCACTAAATTCTTAGCTATCTAAGGATTTGAATTTCTTTGTTCAAATTATATTTTGTACATTTCTTAGCAGAACAAAAACTGAAATAGTCGTAAGTAGCAGACTTATTTCTGAAATAGTCCATGCCATAATATTATTGTTATAACTGCTATGTTTACTTATTTTGCATTTTAGACATTTGTACTTTTTTTAAAAAGCGTAATGAAGGTTTGGTTACTAGGTTCAGTTTAGTTATTACTTTAATCAGTTTAAGGCCCGTTTCAGTAAATTATATTAAATAAAATGTTTTTATTAGGCTCCTGGCTGATAGACCCGTCGACTTTCTACTCATTAGTATTCGTATTACCAATGTGGACAGAGAGATTCTAATTTTAGGGAGGGATTTTGCTGATTAGATAAACAAGACAGAGCCCTCTACAGGATGCCAGATTCACTGTCATATAACCAAACCCAAATGCCCAGGTTTACTGGGTTTTCGTTTGCCAAGTTACAAAGCCTCCTCTGCCTGTAGGCAAGGAGGAGGAAAAGAATTGGAGACTGGGCATGCAAGCAGAAGCCTTTTAGAAACTACTAAATCTCTTTAGGTAAGAGAGAGTAAAGCTGAATGACCAGGGTGGTAGAGGAGAGAGAGGGGAGGAGGGGGAAAGGCGAGATGGAAGCCAGCAAGATGCGCTCTGATGTGACACCTTCCCAGGAACACCAGATATTCAATCCTAAACTTACAAAAGGCCTGGGGAGAGTGGGGTTCTGGAGGCAACTGGTGAAGGGAATTGACTGACCCATTTGAAATGGTCTGGGGCAAAACTGCGATGAACCCCAGCAGAGGGGCCCAGGGGAGCCCTGGATTCTAGACTTCCTTCACCTGTGAAATTGGGCCCTGACCTGAGTTTAATCAGGTGTCTGAGGAATAAGGAATTACCAGGTGACATCTTGAGTCCAGCAACAGCAACAAATAGTAATAATAATATTATGTAGGTATCATGGGTTCAATAAAATTTTCTAATTCCTATTTAAAGCAATAATAAAATCAAATCTTAGTCCTTAAGAGCATAGAGAAAGCAAGCATTTAATCTACTCCCACACACTTCAGAGAAGGAAAGCTGAGCCCCACAGAAGCTTAAGCAATTTGCTCTGTGTCACAAGACCAGAGGTAGAAAACCTGAGATTAGACTGGAGGATTCCTGAAGCCACTTTCCTCTTTCATGCTCAAATTAAACAGAAAAGAAACATAATAAAAATGTATGAGGTTTCTTTAGACACAAGTTGCTCAAATGGAACACAAGATGGGGAGTCCGAAGACCTGGGCTCTGATCTTACATCTGCTCTTTGCAGGTATTTGCCTCTGGAAAATTTACTCCCTGAATGTGCTTCTTTATCTGTTAAGAATGACTGGCTTGGTTTCTTTCAACTAAAAGATTTCACTGTTTTGTGAGTGCTTCTGCTTAGGGAAGAGCAGATATTAGTCAGGGTGAGTTCATGAGGTAAATAATGGCATGTGTAAGCTCTGAAAGGGTCTTATGGGAACTTTAGACAACATGATAATTCATATAACCAGCACTGCCCCAGCTCCTGCTCACCCTTCCCCTTAGGCACATGGGGTGCAGGAAGGAGCAGATGGAAGAATATATGGAAATATGTAGAAGGATCCAGTCTCTGTACCCACAGGCAGAACTGTGCAGCCTTCAGTGCTCTCTGCAACCACCCTTCCCCGATAGAGTCCTGGGGGCGCTCAGGGGCATGAGCCTCTTGGAAGCCATGAAAGTTCTGCTCATTCAAGGCATCCTGCCCCTCGCGGGACTCCTCCCCTCAGTGCACCCTGCCCTTCACTTACCTGGAGCTGTTCCTCCCTTCCTCAGCCCGAATGTTTCACATTGACCAACTTGACTTGTAGGTATCACTGCTGGGTTAACATCTCTCCCATCTTTGTCCTGGGTCCCCTTCCCCTTTCCCACCAATGGCTGCCATGCTATAGCTGAGACAAGTCATCTCTTGCCACCATGCTTATATGTTTTTCAGTTTCCCAGAAGAGAAGTCTTGCTGTCTGTGTCCCTCACCAGGCCTATAAGGGCTTTACATCTTCATGTGTGCTTAATGTGTATGCATATCCTATATTCATTCATTTCTCCGACATATATGTAACTAAGCAATTACTATGTGTAAGGTACAGTTCCCAGGCAGTGTGGAATGAGGAGTGAACAAAATAGACAAAGTTCATATTCTAGTGTGGTAAGAGGGTGGAGGTGGGAAATTAGGGTCACGAAATAATATACAGGATGCCCAATTAAGCTTGACTTTTAGATAAACAACCCATAATTTCTAAAATGACTATGTCCCATTCAATATTTGGGATATATGTAACTGAAAAATTGTGTTGTTTATCTGCAATTAAAATTTCAGTCAATGTCCTGTATTTTTGTGTCTCAAATCTGGCATTCCTAGTAGGGGAGACAGATTTGAAACAAAAAAAGTGTATACCTTATGTGATAATTAGTGCAATAGAGAAAATTAAATAAGATAGTAGGCATAGAAAGTGGTGGTGGGGTATCCAGGCAACCTCTGTAGTAAGGGGACATTTGAGCCAAGGCTGAAGGATGTGAGAAGTGTGCAAAAAGACAAATGATTTTTCCAAAACATTAATAACACTTACAGGTTGGGGCTAGGATTTTTATTTTATTTTATTATGTCATGAAATGATATATTTCTATAAATTTCAAAATATGTACGTCATTTTGTACCTCCTACCTTCACCCAATTTTGTGTTCATATTCATTTGCCATTAGGAAACCAGGGTAGAAAATTAAATTAAAGAAAACTAGAGAGAATAAATAGGAATGGAGAGCAGAAACCCCATTTTCTTAACTCTTTCCCAAACAGTTGTATCTAGAAGTCCCTGTTGGGTGCCTCGCTGTTTTCAAAGAATTTTCCTCTACCAGGTGTTACTTACCCAATTGCTGCCAAAGCCACTGAAGCCCCAAAGCCCTATAAAAGGACACCCAGGCCTCACCATGGCTGCCTGCAGAAGGTGACTAAAAACCAGTCCTGCTCACCCCTCAAACCACTGAGATCCCTCTGTGCACTGTCACTGTCATGAAAAAAGCACACTCAGTGTTTCAGATAGGTGTCAGTGACCACCAATACCCCCACCTCCAGAGGCAGGAGAAAACCTTAAAGACTGATGCCATGTTCACAGTGCAGAGAATCTAGTCAGTGATGTTATGATAACGTTGTATGGTAACAGATAGTAGCTATGCTCCTGGTGAACGTAGCATAACATATAGAGAAGTTGAATCACTATGCTGTCCATCTGAAACTAATGTGACATTGTGTGTCAATTATACTCAAATTAAAAAATTAATAAAGACAAATAAACCTAAGGAAGAGTTGAAAATTGCAGAAAAAAAAAAAAGACCAATGCCATGTTCTTCTCAGTATCACTCTTTCCATCCACAGCTGGTCCATTTTCCTTGTAGTTATTTTCCTCTTCTGTTTAAATGAGTTCTCTTTGAAAATGCAGTACTTAAAAGAAGCAAAATCAGTTTTGACAAGTGAATGTAAAATTATATCATGCTAAAAATTTTAAGCTACAACCCATTGTAAATTCCCATTGCCAGAACAGAAAACAATTGCCCTCAGGCGAGTGATATTACCTCCAAATGACCTATTTCCCTTTAGCACTCAATCTCATAAGACAACTCCATTCCTTCCAATCTTTCAGTGTTCTTTCAAGTTGCCCCTGATTAGCAGTACCTGAAATAATTGAGTCTTGAGTGATGTCTTACGTTAGAGTTCTAAAGAGCATTTGGTTTGAGGGAGAGAGAGAGAGAGAAGGGGAGGAAGAAAGAAAGAAGAAAATAGCAGGCCGGCTTTCCTAAAAGTCAGTCCAACTTATTTTTAGCTTAAATACACACATCATCATTAGTGAGTAATACATAGGGAATGCTTTAGAATTTAAACTGTAAGAGAGAAAACCTTATCAATCTACCTGTAGTTAAGATGTTAGCTGCTGTTTTTCATTATGACTATCTTTGGAATATCCTTCAGTACTTGTGAAATGCATTCAGAAATAGATGGACAGATTCTCGTAACAAAAAGGAGACCAACTCTCTACACCCAGGAAACCTAATTGTCATTTTTTGTCTGTACTTTTCTGACTTTCTTGCATATGTATATTTTTACAACATTATGTAGTGATGTCATTGTAACTTTATTTGAAGGGGACTCATAATACTTTATGCTCATACACCAGAAAATATTAATATACTACACGACATATGGTTCATTCTTTTCAATACTTCCTTTTGACTTAAGTCTTTTTATTTCATGAAGTGCAAGAAAACTTTGCTCAAAAAAAAAGTTCTGTGACCTCAATTAGATGTCCTCTTAAGTTATTTTTGTATGTATCATTTTTTTCTAGTTCAAAAGTTCGCTCTTTGGGCACAGGTGCCTGTCATGCCTATTTCGACTTTATCCCATGAAACACTCAGGCCAGAGTAGAACAGGTAGAAAATTCTCACTAAATGTTACTTGAATGAATTAATGCCTTCCAGAATCCCATAGCTCGGACTTGGCGCTCCGAGTTATAGGAACCTCCTAATCTAAGTTTGAATATATAACTTATTAGAAAGGTAAAATGCTGTGAGTCACTTTCTCACTTTTCCTTCTTTCTATTTTCCCTTGGTTCATTCAGGAAATAGCTTTATTTATTTAAAGAGCTTTAAAATTTTGTGAGATACCTATTGAAATTATAAACACACGAAAAAATATTTAACCTTGCAAGTAATAAATGTAGAACTGAGCAAGAGTAAACTCTCATTTGTGCTTATTAAAATTGCCCCCAAATAATTAAAATTGTGATATCCAATGCTGATGAAGTTGTGAAAAAGTAACACAGAGTGGGGGTCTATCAAAACAGATAAAACTTGGATCCTTTTGGAAAGCAATTTAGAAATATTTACAGAGGTGGGTGTTTTAGTTTATCTTTAATAGCAAAGATTGGCAACAACCAACTATTCAACTGTTTGGGACAGATTAAACATATGATCACGCCTGAGTTTGATAGATGATAATCAAACTATTCACAAGACAATCATGAATACTATGTGAAAACAAATTTGTAGTATCAAATAATAAAAAATCAAAATGTCATACTATGTAATAAGCTTACAATTGCTTGAAAATATGTAAGCATAAATAAAAAAGACTAGAAGGAAACAGAACAAACTGAAAACAGTTATTATAGGGATGGAATCATAGGTGCATTTTTTTGTTTCCTATTATGTTAAAAGATTATTTTAACAGTATATAAAAGTTTTAAAACAGGATCAAGTTTTAGTCCCTCGGTATTCATATATTAAGAAGGATGTTAACCAGATACCTAAGCAATGTCTCTCTTCCTTGCTTCAAAATCTCAGCGTGTACTTTGTTCAGTTCCAGGGGCTTAACCATTTTTTTATTATTATTCTGGCTACCATGGTTATTCTTTGAAAGTCTAAACAGAGTTTGTATTGTTTCCTGGCAGCATCTCTTATTTGCATTAAGCCATGAGTTATGATATTAGTGCATCCTGTTGTGGATTCTTTGAAGAAAGCAGATTTGATAGCTCTTCTTCTGTTGCAGAGTAAATGATAGTCCTCTTTCCAGGCACATTCTATTTCTGAGTTCTTACTCTTTGTGATGTACAAATGGCCAATCAAAATTTTCCTATAATAGCCATTGCCTTTCTGTCAGCACTTTTGCCATTTATCCAAGGAAAGTGCAAGAGTTACAATTATAGTGTAACTTTATATACAAAGCAGAATTTCTTCCATGAAGTTAAGACTTTAGCAATTATAATAGTCCAATATAGTAGTAAAATATTTTTTGCTCTTCTAGAAGGATAGTGTAAGTTTCGTATTCTTGGTTTATCTGGGAGGTGAATATAAATCATCTTTATATAAGTTATATTTAATTCAGGTTTCCATACATTCTTGAAGGGTCATTTATAAATGAGGACTATAAGCCAAATGATAATGAGGATAGAAATAATCATATGTATGCTCTCCCAATTTTTAGATGCTTTCATTCATTCTGGAATGCATCATATTGTTACGAGCACAACCTCCTAAGCTAGATCATAAGCGTTCAAATCTTGGCTAGAGTTGTGTAAAACTAGAAAAGTTGCTTAACCTCTCTGTGCTTAATTTCTTCATCTCTTAACTAGAGATAAAGTGGTACTTACCTCATAGAAATTTGTGAGAATTAAGTGAATTGATGAATGTAAAGTTCCTGGCACTTAAAAATGGTACTATTATTAATGTGCATGTTTTCGAAGCTGAGAGCACAAATATTGAAATGGCACAATCTCTGCCCTGTGGGTGACTTAGAAAACATGCTTAAAAATCAACTAAATTTGCTGTGAACTTAAAACTGCGCTAAAAATAAAGCCTGTTTTTTTTTTTAATCAACTAAGGAGCAACTTTACTCCCTCATTGGAAAGAAGAAAGCTGTCCCGTCATTGGTGCACACTCTAAGGGGCTTTGGGAATGTTTTTAAATGAAAATGATTCTAGTTGATGTGACTTGGAGCTACATGGAAGCAGCAGGAGCTTATGTATCTTACCCTTGCCGTTGGGCACTTCATGACTTCTCCTCTTTGGAAAACAATTGCTGGTTCAGAGCCTAGGAAAACTGCTATACAACCTCTTCTTACTGAGGTGGGAAACTTGTCTTACCCAGTAACCATCATCTTTCTCTGGAATGCCTACCACTCAATAGGACAATGAGAGCCACGGTTCTGAATGTTTCATTCTAATTATTTTTTACAGCGAAGTTGAGAAGAGAAACCAAAGCCATTTTTACTTTTGACTTTTATGTCAAATGTGTCTGATTTTGTTGGTGTTCAAAGATGTGTGTGTTCTTTAAGCTTTAGGTTTGGAAACACTCATTTGATTAAGTCTCATAAATATAATGATTTAGTCTTTATTTTCCTGAGCTGATGAACCACTTCAAAGTTCTCCATCAAGAGAGCTTATGTTTTCAGATGTCTTTAATTCATTCCACAAACATTTATTTATTGCCTACAAGGTACCCAGCACCATGCTAGATATTCATTTCCGTCGGTAAGTTGCTTCAGCTTTCTTAATGGAGAAAAGACTGAACAAAGGAAATTAACCCTGTTTTATCCTTGGCCCCCAGCACATAGGATTTTGGACCAAATGAGCTAGTTTGTATTTACCCTAGTAGGCACTTATTTTTCTACTTCTAGAGCATTATTGGATAGCTATCCTCTAATGATCTATATAATGTATGGATTTTGTGTATTTTGTTTAATAGTATCTATTTTTTTCATGAGGGTGAGCCTGGGTTGCCTGGAACAGTAGGACAAAATGGAATGCCAGGGCCAAAGGTTAGTATAAATGAAACCAAGCAGAATCATTTGAGATATGAGTTTTCAGGAAATTGTACAATTTATAAATTGTATTTATAAAAAATAACAATTTTTTATATCCCACTGGTTTTACTTGGATGCAATATTTGTCAGTAGTATAATATGCTGCAGTATAGAAGTTTGTGACTAATGACTAAATTGTTTAAGATTCTCATTAGCATTAAAAATGCAGAAAAACAAATAAGATAACAATTGTCAAAATCTTTATTCTGAGATACTTCGATAACATGAGAAAAAGCCCATATTTCAAATATGACTCTTGTCATTTTGCCACTTAATGAGTGTATTAAAATGTAGGCCATGTCCATACTGCCTCAAATGTGCATAATATTTATAAGACTTATGAAAGATGATTTTCATAGTGCCACTGTGGCCTTTCTTCAATATTTGGTCACCTCCGACACTTACACATATAACCAGTTAATCAAATGAAGAGCAGAATAAAGATTTGGCATGTTTTGCTTTGTGTTTTTAAGATGTTTACTTTTTTAAAGTAATCTCTACACCCAATTCACAACCCCTAGATGAAGAGTGGTACGCTCTACCGGCTGATATGGCATGTCTAAAATTTAAAAATGGATATAGTCTGAATTACTACATAGGGAAAACATGTAATGAGGATTTGGGGGGGTTGCAAATTTTCTTGGTTTTTTTGAAGGACAAATGAATCTGTTAAATATAAAAAGATTGGTGACAGTTTAGTTTAAACCAAACAGGCAGACAAATCCCAAATCCTTTGATGAGTGAACATCCCTTGAAGTACATAACTAATGTCTAATCCCGTCAGCTGTGCGGGTGTGTATCTGTACCCACAGATGCCTGTCAGCTGATTTTACAGATCACATTGCTATTGACAGGCGCCTAGGACAGACCTAAAATTTATAGACCTGCCCTTTGTCCTGCAGGAGAAGAAAGGAAATATTCCTTCTGGGTCTACAGCCATTCTCCTGTCTTTTCCCCTCTCTTGCTCCACGCTAAATAGCCAAATAATAAGAGTTAATGCTTAATGCATGTTCTCAGGTCTATTCTTCTGTTGCCTAGCAACCATCAGGATGGATGTTGAGCACTGAAAGGTGGCCAGAAATTCAGAAAGCCAAAGGGTCAGACTGAGTCCCAGCAAATGAAAAGAGTCTTGCCTCCAAACTGACTTCGAGGGGTTTTTAATTTTAAAAAACACAATAGTCATCTTAAGCCAATCTTTTTTAAGCAGCCTGATCTCATGGCAGCACTTACTGATGCTTTTCATAAGAGGAATATTATCATAATGTATGATTTACTTTAGAATTTTCCCACTCTATCACCTATGCCTTCCTGGGTAAAGTGAAAATAAGGATTCTCTTCAAAGCACAGTTTGGCATTTTAGTCCTCATACTGTCCAGGTCATTATTTTGAATGAAGACATTCTCCTAAACTCGCTTTGACTCTGCCCCATTCTAGTCTCTTTCCTGAAGGTACCACTGCCGCCTAAAATATACCTGATTTGGAACATGCTGGTTACCAGCAGGTTAGAGAGAATTCATGATACTCTGAAGGGGTCCAAGTTCAGGACCATGTTTATGATCATGTTTGAAGAAGACAGATGGGAGAACTACACAGACTCCAGAGCCCTGAAATAATCTATACACTGGGGGCTGCTTTGAGTAAAAGACCATGAAAGGATGTAGCCCACCTTACTGATTCTGAGTTTGAAGGGAATAAAAACTTGAAAACTAAGAAGCTGCTGAAGACATTGAATTGCTAGCACATTGCTCTTAATGCCCCAAAAGCTGGATTCTGGATGATAATTTTAAATACCTTTCTTTAGTCCTTTAAAAGCAAAGAATTAAGATTACATTTGATATAGATATCCATGCCCAATTCTTCAGGAAACTCATCTTACCATTTGTTTTCAATATAGCAATTCTATGTTGCCAAAATAGAAAGTGTTGCATATAATTGACTTAGTATGTTCAATATCTGATTTTGGTAGGTGGTGTTTAATTGGGTGTTTTATTATTTAATGTGTCACTCAATCTTTGTTCTTTTGCTCAGGGAGAACCTGGAGATCAAGGCGAAAAGGTAAGAATGATTCTGCCTGTAATTATCTTTTTTTTTTCCCTAAAGAGATATCAAACCAAACTATATAGACGTATGGATGACTACATAGCAATAGATATAGATCCATAGATAAAGATAGATCTAACAACCACTGTTCGTGTCAAACTGTTAATTAGTAGAAGGAGAGAATAATGTAATTCTTATGTATGGACAGAGGTTTGGGTAAAAAGGTTTAAAGAAATGGAGGGAAAGGGAGAAATTTGAACATTCTATGTTCAGCTCCTAAGTGGTTTTCAAAAATCCCTAGGCCTGCAAAACTTCTGTTTTTGCCTACTTGCTATTGCCACCCCAGTGCTTTTCTAAGCATCCATATCTCTCCCTACTGCTTCTTAGGTCATGAAATCAAAGGAATACAGATGTTTACCTGCAACAAATACATTGGAAATTGCCCCACAAAGAATTCCTATAAAAAAAGCAAAAAGAGAAACAAAAGGAGGAGGAGAGTGCCATATGTTAAATTTCTCACAGACGTCCTTCCTCACTGCTTTTGGGGCGTCCTGATTATTTTTAGACTCTCAGTGCATATTGTGGTGCTAATTTTCCTGGTTCTCATGCTATTTACTTTAATAATGCTTGAGAAATGTGCTGCCTGCGTAGGAAGCTACCAAGACACTGCATCATGCTCTTCAGAAGTGATGTGATCGTTCTGATAAATTAATATCATCACTTCTAATCCTAAAAGAAGTACATCTAAAGACCCCGCACACTTCCTGAATGTAACTATTTTTCGGCACTGTGAAGCAAAAATTAAAAAGGCACTTATTTAAATGGAGGGAGAGCAAAGCAGAGGGGATAGCTCGGTCAAACCCTTCATTTTGCGACCACTCTGAGCCAGTCTTCCTAATAAGAAGGTTTGTTGTGTCTGTTTTGTTTTTTAATAAAGGGATTTCCAAGCAATCTTTTGAAGAGTATGCTAATAGGCTGCCTGTCAAAGGTTCCTCATAAGAGATTATCAGTACATTTATTTGGTGTCCAACCAGTTCCTTGCAATTAACCTGAAATTAATTAGTCATCAGATCACTCTTTTGTGTAGAAATTAAGGAGGGGAAAGGATCAGTGCCAGCACCATTCCAGGGATTCATCAGATAGAGCCACTCGGGCTCCCGGGCTCTGTGGTGTGTCGGTCACCATAGACAAACACCTGAGCAGGTTAGCTTCATACGTATGTGAAACACGAAAAGAAAATGGAGAGAAAAAAGTAAGTCTCTCTCCCCCACATCTCTTCCCTCTTCCAGGGAAACCATCATCAGTACTTTATCTCTTATTTAAAGGAAATTTTTAAATGATGTAAAAGTGACCCCTTATGAAGCTAAACAGAAGGGTGTTCCAGCTTATGTAATCTATGCACAATAATTCATTGTTACCGCTAATGGCTGTCATTAACAGCTTATGCTGCATCGGATACTGGCCTAGTTGCTTTACACACAGCATATTGTTTATTTCTTATAACCCCATAAAGCATTCTTGCCCTTCTGTTACACATGTGAAACGTGATGTAGGGAGGATTTCATTTGCCCAGTAGGTGCTGGAGCTGGGCTCAGTCTCTCTGGCGCCAAAGTCCATGATGTTTCCACTATAACATGCTGTAAGATTTAAATGAAAGAATTCAGCTTTGAAGGAATCAAAGCATGGATAATGAGTGAATGACTTTTTTTTTTTCCTAACGCATTGCTTTGTGGTAGAAAGGAGATGTCAGTGAGGGAATAAGCACAGGAAATCTCAAAAATAACCCAGAAAGCATAAACTCTCCAATTTCTTTGACTATAATTAAAAAAGAGAGAATGTTCAAATAAAATACAAAGTTCATTTCACAAATGCAAAACACATAGGTGCAGACAAATTAATCTTCCGCCCACAGTTTTGGGGGCTGTGTCATGTACTTTGAAGCCCTGGAGATTTGATTTGAGCTGAACTTGAAGACAGAGTAGGATTTACACGGGCCAGGGCGGGGGGGCAGGAGCTCAGGTGGCAGGAATGGCAGGAAGGAAGGACACGCTGGTGCTAAGGCGTGTGGCACATTGAGGGAATGGTCAGGAAAAAGGCTTTCCTGAGGAGAAAAGAGATATCGTTAAGGAGGCTTTACATGCCGGAATGAGCTAGTAGAAGTCCCAGAAAGTACTGCTTTCTGTTGCTATCATAGAATAGTTTAAAACTGTTCAGCTTTGTTCATTGTAATAAATTTTATTTGGACCACTTGATATCAGGCAGCTGTTCAAGTAAAAATACATTAGCTCTGTAGAACATTTGCAACAGATTTTAATATATAGTGCACATGAAAGCAAACTCAAAATAATGAAAGCTACTGTGTGTAATGTCACCGATATATTTTACTATATCTCTCCCCCCCCCTTTTAGGGAGAAGCTGGAGAGAGTGGCCCCAAAGGTGACACAGGCGAAAAGGTACAGTGTTGTAAAATATAAAAGAGTATGTATATGAGCAAGAAATATTATTTCATGTATGTGAACACAGAAGATTTTGAGACAGGTAAATGGGTGGTGGTAACTTAGTATGATAAGATGGGAAATAATTCTACAATTTTAGAGAACATTTGAATATCCAACTTATGAAGGTGATTGTTCCACAAACTCCTAGCTACAAATTTAAATATTTTTTTTATATTTTTTATTTATTTGACAGATAGAGACATAGAGAGAGAGGGATCACAAGCAGGGAGAGTGGGAGAGGGAGAAGCAGGCTTCCCGCTGAGCAGGGAGCCCAATGTGGGGCTCGATCCCGGGCCCTGGGATCATGACCTGAGCCGAAGGCAGATGCTTAATGACTTAGCCACCCAGGCGCCCCCAAGTTTAAATATTTTAAAAGTAAAATGGTATGTCACAAATTCTAGAAATGTGTAGCTAGGTTTGCAGTAATATGGCCTTCAAGGAAGAAAACCATTTATTCATGTGTAAGTCGGGCACTCCCTTGATACTCAGAGATACAAAAATAAAGTTTCTAAAGTGATTCCATTTGTTCCAATTTGGGGGGAGAAAAAGTCACAGGATTGGGATGAGATTTAAAAGTTTGAAAGTAAATGTCATTTGATTAGAGCCTCTAATGCAATCTTGAAAATTTGCCTTGACCTGAAATCTACTAAATCCAGATATTTTGTCAGCCTTTGTGTTGTCTTTTTATTTTTTAATCTTTTAAATCATTATTAGCATCTATATTACAGTGGTCTTGTGGCTCATCTTTCTACCTCTTCTCATCACCCCCTCCCTGTCTATCATTATAGCTTCTGCTTTGGCTTCATACTTCACAGATATCTCTAGCATAAGAAGGGTATTTCATTTCACTTGTGCTATAAAGGATTAAGAAAAAGATCTTTTAAGAAACTGAAAATAGAATAGGTTTTCATGAAAATCAAGCTAAGTAATTGAGTGATAAAAAAAGATTTATTCATTTAAGCTTAGAGTTGAGGATAAAAATATTTCACTTTGAAAATTATTACAGTACAGATGGATAATGGTTAGTCATAAAAGCATCCCCATAAAATAAAGAGAAATGTATCTTTCTCATTCTTATAAAGATTAATATAAATATGGCATGGATGGTAGGAATTAATTAATATCACCAAGTCACAGTTATGTTTGTATTCGAAGAGCAGTCCAGAAATTAGAGTGGACCCTCAATCTCTTGTAGACTGAGGTTTCTCACCTTCAGCATTATTGACATATTGGGCCAGATAATTCTTTGTTGTGGGGGCTGTTGGATGTTTAACATCATTCCTGGCCAGAGCAGCCGCTAGATTCCAATAGTTGTGACAACCAAACCTATCTCTAGACGTTGCCAAATGGCCCCTGGGACACAAAATCACTTCTAGTTGAGAACCATTGCTGTAGACCCATTTTATATACCTGTCAAATTTAATTATCATGCTACCATCAAATATGACATACTTATGCTTAATACTTAATAAGACCAATGGTATACTTTGATCACTCTTGAAGTCAGAATTTCAAACCCCAGATATATAAACTTGGATGTTATATTTAACTTTCTTGTTTATACTTAAAACCAGAGGTCAGCAAACTTCCTATTAAGGGCCAGAAAATAAGTATCTTAGGTTTTCTGGGCCTTGTGGTCTCTGTCACCACTACTCAACTCTGTTCTTACAGTGTGACAGCAACCATAAACAGTATGTACAGAAATGAGTATGGCTGTGTTCCAATAAAACTTGATTTCTGGGCACTGAATTTTTAATTTCATGAAATTTTCACATACCATGAAATATTCTTTGATTTTTTTTTTTTTTAGCCATGTAAAAATGTAAAAACCATTCCTAGCACATGGGCCACACAAAAGCAGGTGCTAGCTGGAGTTGGCCCACGGGCCTTAGCTGCCAATCTCTGCTTAAAGAAAGGAAATCTTCTAAACAGAGGGTGTTTTTTTCAAGTGAAAAAAGCCTATGCCAAGTCTGAACTACACCTATGTGGATTTCTGTAGAGAATTTTATGCTTTAAAAGAAGATGTATTTTTAAAGCTCCATTTTTGGAATGTAAGCCAATAATCATTTCTTTAATCACACATTTTTAAATTTCAATTTTCCAGTAGTAAAGCAACTTTTTTTCTTTGAAAAGATCTTATATTAAATCAAATCATTTACCATACCGACTCACATAGAGTAAACTCTCAATAAATGTTAGCTTTCTTACCACATGGAAATTGAAATCAACTAGATGGGCTGTTTTCTTTTTTATCAAAAATTTTATTAGTCAACTGAAATTAAGTACAAGAAATGCTTCAGTTAAAACGGAAATCATTTCTATAAATTTTCAGTGGGCCTAAAAGGGGATTGTAAATAAGAATCTGTAACGTATAATATGTAATCTGACCTGTAGTATTCATCCCGAGAATGCTATAATTGGAATATAATTTTTGATGTGTTTTTTAAAACATTTCCTGCTTCTGTCATATAATTTGTTTCCAGTATGTTGGAAACACTCTTCTCACGGCCTTTGGGTTCAGTATGTGAAACTCATTCATCATTAACCAAGTTTGAGATGTAAAATCAAAAAATGCTTTTTTTTTTCTGCCATTGAAGTAGTAAATTACGTCATTGACTGATTCACTTTAATAGGATTTTTTTTCCTTTTGATCCAACTCTGTGCCTTTGGATGGTAAAGCAATCTAAACCTTTCCAGACTGGTCATCTGGAAATGCTGTGGAACTGTAAAAACCACGAGGGTGGGTTTTGTCCCTGGCCAGCAACTGCAGTGCACTCCAGGCTTGAGAGTAACACACCAGAGAACGATTTCAATCATGTGTGGAGTTACTACGCAAAGGTCATGTTCTGCTCTTTGGAGCATTAATCCCACCAACAAATGTAGAAATGGATTTGTTATCTCTTTCAAGCAACTTGAAAGTAGGTGTTTCTGCAGCAAGCTGAATGGTTTGATCATGCCAATCTGTTATTCACAATTCAGTCTGCTGATTCGGAAGCTCCACCTTTCCGGTCTTGGGACGACCTGACAGGTGCCTTCACTTTCTCTGGTCCCTCAGTCTCCATTCCCGGAAACACACTGCCTTCTTGATTTATGCCTACATAGCATCTTTGATTTGCATCCTCTGAGCCTTTTCAGAAGCCGCATCCATATTTGGAGCTACCATCAAATTATCTCTCCTTAAAATCACATGTGAAGGTCTATCTCCGTGGGCCCCCACAGTCCCCCACCCCAGTCAGTGCGGGGCCCTCTCTAACTCAGCACACGTGGTTGCCTCAGCTTAGAACACTCCTACTGTCGTCTGTCCACTCCCACCTCCACAATCTATTCTTCAGTCCCCTGAGACCACCTTAATTTGTAAGTCATTTCCCTGGGGCAGCCTTTCGGTCTCCTCCAGATTGGTTAGGTTACCTACTCTATGCTCCCACAACACTCTTTAAAATCCCTTTCTTAACTGTTACCAGGGTTTATTGTCATTCCTTGTTTAACTGGACATCCATCCAGCTCATTGGGAAAGAAAAAAACACATAAATAAACAAAAAACCTATATGATGCCAAACTATTCCCAGCACCAATCCAAGTTCCTGGAACATACTTGTAAGATAATAAATATTTATTGAATAAAAAGTTTGTTTTCCTTTCAACTGCTTTTTATTTTCGTGGAACGGTAGAACTTTTTCCTGTGACATGCATTTGTTTATCATGTCTTCTGCTATATACAGAAATAACAGTATTTGCCAAACATGAGAATCTCTTCCTATTTTTTAAATTTTTCTTTAAAAAAATGAAAAGAAAGGAAGAAAAAGAAAGTATTTTTCATGCTTTCAATCAATAACATTTTTGTTTGTGTATATTAGTATGTGACTATCATGAGCACAGGCCAAGGGCGGGGACTGTAACTGCATTGCTCCCTGTTCTCACCCACCTCCCCGCATCCCTGCAAACAGAACACAGCTGGCTCATAATCAGTGCTCAACAAACACTTACCGAATGAATTAATGAATGATAAAAGTGTCACCACATTTACTTCATTTATCCACCTAGACTTTATTAATACATACATAACATTACATACTATTGTGTTTGAAAATAATCACGACCAAAAACAGAAACTCTCTGTGTTTGAATGATCAAAAGTCAAATTCATTTATCTAGAGTGTCTTCTCAAGGGATTTTCCCATTTGTGACTCGCCCTGTGGAAACGTGTTTCTAGACCAGCCAACTTAGGAAGCAAAGAGTGTACTTAAGACATAGTTGGGTTTTTCTGACTTTAATCCTGTATTCACTTTCACTTTTGGACGAATGAGGATTATAAGCACTGACTGTTTTATTTCCACTACTTGCAGGACTATCCTTTAAAATGTTTAACTTATGACTGTCTTTCAGCAGTTGTCTTGCCACTTAAAAGTTATAAAAATTCCTCGAGATTTCACAGTCTAAGTTTTTAAAAAGAGAATTAAAATATCACTCACAGTCCCCTCAAATGAAACTGCTCCAATTTCCACAAATAAATCAGCCTTTCAGGAAACTGTCTTTTTCTCTCCATCCGCTTTCTATGAGAACTAAATCTAGTCCTTAGTCTCATCGGTGGATTATCCAGCCACTTTCCATTAGGACACTAAAAATAAAAGGTTTTAAACTGCAGTTAACACAAGTGACTTCCTTTTATTTACAAGTTGACTGCAACTTTTAAGCCCTGTTGTCAAAATGAAATAAACCAATAATTCTCATTCTAATAAAAAGAACATGGCTATGGAACTTTGGAAGCCCAAAATTCACTTATCTTCTAGTTCCTTCAGTTTCCTTCTCTATTCCACGAAAATGGTAATATCTGCCCTATCTCATCGGAGTTTTATGGGGTATAAGTGAGATGAGAGAAGGGAGTTAACAAAGTCAAAATTGCTTTTAGGAACACAAAGGTCTTATTGCGCAAAATATTGCAAACCTGATTCATTGGTGTTGATAGCTTTCAGATTTGATTTAGTAGAAATAAGTATTATTTTATTAGCCACACCTATTTCACTCCCCATTAGGAACTCAGTGGAATGTTAATGATCAGAAAGAGAAGTCAGTATAAGACAGTATTCAGGGCCCTTATGTTTTGTCATGTTTTAATTTTTCCTTGGGTAATAACAATTACAGACATCAAAGAAGCTCACATATGTATCAGTCTCTTCAGTAAGTTGATTTATGATTTCCTTCTCTTTCCTAAGCTTTTCCCTCCTAAATTTTTTTTTCATTTTGATCCTTGACTGCTGACTTGTTTAAAACATTCTTTTTGAGATTTGTTCATTGATTTGCCATATAGGTATCGAGCATCACCTATGGGCTAAGCACTGAATAAAAATAGACACTGAATATGCCCCCATGTGGCTGATTGTCTGATGAAGGGACAGACAATGAATGGGCAGAAAATATAAATACGTAATTATGAAGTGAGCTATGCAGGACATGAACAGAGCTCAGTGCTGTGTGGTAGGATATTGTATGTGAGGGGCATGTGTCTGAAGTTGGTTGGTGAAGGGTTCTTTGAGGCAAAGCCACGTAAGCTGAGACCTCAAGAAAGAGAAAGTGCCAGCCTGGAGAAGAGGTGGGAAGAATTGAGCGAGGGGGACCAGTGCTCCATGGACAGAGGCCTGAGGCCTCATCTGTGTCTCTAAAAGAGAGTAATGAGCAGCTTCCCAAATCCAGAACAAGGAACCAGATCCCTGGAGCTCCTTGAACACTTGCATGGATATGACAGCTGAAGAAATTCCAGTATGTACCTTCCTCCTGTGGCAGCTCCAATTTTCTCAACAGTCTCAAACGGCCAAGTTTTCTCCCTTTTTTTTTTGCTTGTAGCATGTTCATGGGACAGGGGGTTAGAAGGAGTTTGAAAACCAAGGCACTTTTGTTGGCCTCATTTTAGAAATAGATGGGCATTAAGGAGGGCACGTGATGTAATGAGTACTGGGTGTTATACACAACTGATGGATCATGGAACATTACATCAGAAACTAATAATGTACTATATGGTGGCTAATTGAATTTATTTTTATTATTATTATTTTTTATTATGTTATGTCAATCACCATACAGTACATCATTAGTTTTGATGTAGTGTTCCATGATTCATTGTTTGTGCATAACACCCAGTGCTCCGCGCAGAACGTGCCCTCTTTAATATCCATCACCAGGCTAGCCCATCCCCCCACCCCCCCTCCCCTCTAGAATCCTCAGTTTGTTTCTCAGAGTCCATAGTCTCTCATGGGTAAAAAAAGAAAGAAGCAACATTCTTGACTAACCTCCATATTCTTTTCCACGAATCCCTCTCTGCTGATTTTATAAGCCTATTTGCTTTGGGAATGTAGTCACCCTCTGTGGTATCCCGATGGAGTACAGTACCTTTTAGGAAAGCAGATTCTACCTCAAGATTTTCTCTCAGGTCTTACATATGTCCCTGCCACCCAGGAGTCATCCATCATCCTGTAATTTTCCGGTGACTGGGTCACAATGAAATAAGTGTAAAGCTAGAGAAAATGTGCTGGTCGTAACTGTGACAGTGCTTCGTGAGTTAAACAAACCGACCTGCTACGTGGCTTTTTCCAGCTCGACATCATTAACCCTTTGACTTCATCTGTTGAACCCTGACTTTCTGAAGACGGAGAGGGTCAAGGAACTCCCAGTAACTGAGAGCCCGTCACATGCATACGTTCCAGGAATAGAGAAAACCAAAATTCCAGATCTCAAAATTGTAATTTATTACTTTAGAATACACTTTTAGCACTGTATCAAGGGAAGAGATACATATTTATATGTTTCTATTGACCTCAAGGAATATAGCCCTTAAGTATTTTGCATTCAAAAGAAACCCATGTCTTTATTTTTTTATTTTTTATTTTTTTTAAAGATTTTATTATTTATTTGACAGAGAGAGATATAGCGAGAGAAGGAACACAAGCAGGGGGAGTGGGAGAGAGAGAAGCTGGCTTCCCGCTGGCTTGGAAATTGTTGACATCTTAACAGATGCCGTGTTGGTGTGGTCTTATGGAGCATAGTCAGGCCTGTTAGTCATGGGACTCCTTTGAGTGCCATGTTGATAATGGCTCTCTGTGTGCTTCTGTGTTTCCTATTCTCATAACTTGTACACTAATCTCTCATGGGTTTTGTTTTAGGGTGACCCTGGATCATCTGCTGCAGGAATTAAGGTAACTATAACCTTGTAGTGTTTGTACCCCAGGAGTTACAGTTTTGAATTTTATAAACCTCTGCTTTCTCTTCTTTTGTACCAGTTTTGATGGTTATAACTGTTTTTATTCTTCTGCAATAATCAGCTCCCAAACTCAATAGGGAGTATCTGCTGGAAATCTGATAAAGGCTTAAATAAGAGGTCTTGCCTTCACTTCTCTCTGCAGTTGGATTTTATGGAAATGGGGATTTGTTATGTGAGCTGTAGGTATGATCACAGCAAAAAAAAAAATTCCTGTCTCCGGTGAGATATAGAGTAATAGAATAAAGTGAATGAAATGCATGTGATCAAGAAGGCTAGGCCATCTCTGTGAAAGTGTCCAGGGGCCTAAAGGTTTTGGAAAACTCTTGTAAGATTGTTTTTATCATCTTTGGTTTTCTTTTGGCCAGGGGGAACCTGGAGAATCTGGTCGTCCAGGGCAAAAGGTAATACGTGTCTTCTAGTGTGTTTTTTGTACTGCCTCATATTTGCCATTTTATACCTACTATCCACTGTGTGATATGAAAACAATTATTGGAAAATGATGTAGTTTTCGTGCTTTGCATGCAGAATGTTATTGATTGTTTTGCATTTTAAAAGGGTTGATGCTGACCATGGCAAAATAGAAAATGCCCTGTACATGTAAAAAAGACGCTTTATAAACTAAGGTCTGCATATACTCAGCTGTCTGAGGCTAACAAAGATCAGTCAGGTTGGAATGCCAACAACTTATCTTGCATGTTTAAAGTTACTCTGCATGTTTCTATCATTCATGAGAAGAAATGAATATTTACTAAACTGTTTCAATTGGGAATGATAGCTTCTTATATTCCTTTTCCTTTCATTTCAAATACTTCCCTACTGATAATTTTTTTTGTGTGAATTGTATCTACCTATGCAGTGAATGTTATGTTATACAAACCAGAGTTGTTAATAAACGAAGTTTTAATTGGAGACACTAGCCAAGCACTTTAACCAATCTGTGAATACATACATGGATTTCTTTTAATCATTTGTACTTCACTTCAGTGATAAATTAGAGGATATGCAGTGATAATGTTTAGATTCGTATTCTCATTTGAGTCTGAGGCAGGAAACAACTGTTAGCAGTTTGTTGTCTGAGCATCTGGATATCAGTGCCCAGTGCTGTCAGATTTTAGGTGACAGATGTGTTGGAGCTAACGAGTAAATGTGAATTCCACATTAGGTTAAATCTCTTAAGATCATGACTCTCCCTTTATCTAGCAATAGCTGATGTTGTAGGAAAAAATATGATTAGAGACATAGAATCTACCTCATTAGTGTAAAGGAAAAGAAAGAATAAATCTCATTATAGGAGTTTGGAATCCTAAGACCTGGTAAAATAATGTTCTTACACTCTTGAAGTCACTGGGAGGATGATTGCTTTGTTTTAAACACTTAGGATTAAAGTAATTTTTGAGCAGGTCTTTCATGTTCTTTTAAAATTCCCTTTAATTTAAAAATAGAGTTTTATTTTGAAACTCAGGCTGTAAGAGTAATGATTCATCACGCCCAGTTTCAGGTAAAGTTCAGACTTTTCCAAAGAGCCCAGCAGAATTCTGCAAATTTTGCTATTTAATTCCTAAGATTTCCTACTGATTCTTTATGTAAGAAATTTGAAATCAACGGTATCATCAGAGATCCGTGGTCTGCTTTGGCTTGAAAAAGCAAATAATCTTCTCAGATGATCTAATTTTAGGCCCCTTCATCTTTAAAAATTAAAGGCTAAATTTAAACTGCTCTCCAAATATGTGATATACTAAAAGAAATGTCTGCAGGACGATTATGCCCTTTTAACAAAACAAAACAAAACAAATCTGCTATAATTTTGCATAGGTTCCACTTTTCAGAGTGGAAGATCCAAAATGATTTTCAATTGCTTAATAAAATATTGCCTTATCATGATTATTTAGAAATACAGTTTAGAGTCATTCCTGGAAGTTTATAGGTTTACATATGGAAACACTGGATTTCCTTTGTATTTCATTAAAAATCTGCTTTAAATTATATGGAGAGAAGGGGTGGATTCATTAAAAGCTCACAACCTATCTGAATGAGTACGTGCCCTGAAACGAACAGCGTTTTTTTCATCGATATTTAGGCCAGATTCTCTCCTTTGACGCAATCTCACTTGCCCACAATATTTATGACTTCCTTTGTCTAATATCAGGATTTGGCAATACTTACCCAAGCATTGCTTTAAAAGTAGAGTATTCCCATGCTTGCCGCTTACTTAAGATTAGAAAATGACAAGCAGAACTGAGTACAGAATCAATTCAAGAGATCTTCCATGGCATTTTCCTCATCATTGAAGAACTGTGTTGTGGATTCTAAACTTAAACTCCTGCATGAGGGACATTCCAGAAATGTAGAGTATCGTGACAGAATGAAAAGCCCATTGATGAGCTTTCCACTGTCTGGTGTTGTCCAATAATGTAGAATGATTTCATCATCGTTTTTTTTTTTCTTTGATAGATTCAACAGTAAAGTGTATGATTGCTACATGAGTTAGAGTCTGTATTTATGTTTGTAAACTGAATGTGTAGATTTGTAAAAACAGATATTATGTTTCATCACATAGTTCTTTCTAACTTCTCTGCATCTTTTTAAAATATATTTTTTAATTTTCAAGGGATAAAAATACTTGATCCCGCTCTGGAAGGGATCCTGCCAGTTGAAGTATATCTAAAAGTACTGGGGACAAAAGCAGAATCCCAACTTTGACAGCAGACAAGGGTCTCCTTTAATAGAGGGTAAAGAGTCAAAGGGAAAGGAGAAGTATAATATGTAAAGTTTAATCTACTTGGACAAGTATTCTTTGAATGGAAGAACAAACCCATTCTTAATTATGACCCAGATCTGACCTTGGGCCATTCATACCCAAGGCCTCAACCCAGAGAAGCTCCTGGGCCAAGAAATAAGCAAGAGTGGAGAAGTCAATAAAAACTGTGTCTCACTGGAAGACAAGCCTTCATGGTATAAATACAGGGAATTTATATAGGACGAAAAGTCTTCCTAAGAATGTTGAGATGTTCCACAAAGGGTAACATTAAATATTTTATAATCTTTCATTGCATTGACTACTACATTAAGTAAACATAAATTTGGGAAGTTCAAATCCTTTCTGAAATATTTTTCCTTTAAAAAGTCCATTTAATAAGGTAATATAAATACATACCTACATACATACACATGTAATATAAGGAACAGCTAAATGCTAAAGTCTCTGTAAGTATTCAACCTACATTGTAAAATATCCCATAAAGTTTCATTCATATTTCTCATTTTCTCATTTTCAGGAAACATGGGCGTGTGTCTGCGTATGCATGTGTATATATATATATCTTTTTTAAAATAGTCATACAATCCTTTTAATATGGTGAGAGGGAAGTGTATGGTGAGAACTTCTGCAGGGAAACAGTGTTACGACCGCTGTATTTTCACACGTTTCAAACTCAGGATGCCCTGAGTTTCAGGGGCCTTTCCGAAAAAAATACAAAACTATAGATTTGTCACCAATAGGTTTACTTTTATTGGTTGTATATTCTACTGCAGTTTACTGTATATTCGAAGGCCTTGTACTTTTCTTTTGTCTTTAATAGTATTACTTTCATATCGTGAAGAGCCATAATTTGCTCTGGTATTATCATTACTTTTAAGTAAAAGAGAATCTTCAGTAAAATATGGATGCAGCCCTTCTACTGGATCTTCTTAAAGTTATCAAATGAAGGGCAAAGGGGAAAGAAAAAAGAAAATCAAATGTATAATGTATAATGTGTCTTTGGGAAGTTTAATCCACTTGGACAAGTATTCTTTGAATGCAGTCTCAAATTCTTAAGGATCATTCTTTCTTCTCTGGTGTAACCTCATCTTAGTCTTACTGTTCACTGTACAAAATTTGAGTTATATAGTTTCAAACAGCATTGCTTTTCTTTTGCATTCCTGAAGTACCTGTGACCTAAACCATCAGGATAGTCATTGTTCCCTTTATGTCTAACCATGCGGCTTAATAAACAGTCTCTGGAGTCATTTTTTGATAATACCAGAGCAAATTATGGCTCTCCATGATATGAAAGTAATACTGTTAAAGACAAGATATCTGATTGTAGGTTTTCCTTGGAATGAGGATTATTAAAGCATTTAGATGAAAAGAAGTGTCTCCCTTTACCACTTTTATTTAGTTTAATGCCCTAGTCTCTTTTAGTGTAGTTGTCTGTCCCACTGACTGACCATTTTGAAACAGCGTGTGCCTTTGACCCTCAAATGTTGTTTCCACAAATAATAGTCACCTCAGTCCAATATAGGATGGACTTTCATTTTCCCCGGTGATTCCTTTATGCTCCTTTAGTGGAATTCAGGAGATTTTCTAAGCAATGTAACCTCTTGTCACTATACTTGGTACTTAAAATAATGTAGACAATTCTGTGAAAATGAGATTTAGCTTGACTCCAGTGTGCTCACACAAAATGTACCACTTAATCTCAAACCTGTATTCAGGAACAGCTGCATGCATGGTACCATTAGCCCTAAATTGCTAAGCAGGGTTACCCAGACTCAACAATTGTCAGAAATACAGGCT
Organism: Callorhinus ursinus; assembly: GCF_003265705.2. Classification (NCBI taxonomy): domain Eukaryota; kingdom Metazoa; phylum Chordata; class Mammalia; order Carnivora; family Otariidae; genus Callorhinus; species Callorhinus ursinus. The sequence continues at coordinate 89,347,879 of NW_027397066.1, read as the reverse complement.
GGAGTTAAGTATAATCTTAACCATGCATTTATCTTCTCATCATTCAGGAATGGAAAAGAAATCTTACTATACTTTTAAGTGAGCAAGACTTTTAATGTATATTGTTTTGATGTGACCATCTGTTCACACAGCCAACTCTTGATTATCTGAGGTAAGACAGCCCGGGAATAGGATGCATTATTCAAATGCATACATAATCCTCATTTCAGCAAAGAGCTTCAGCTTCCGCAAGAAATCACTTACCAGGGAATAATAAAAAGTAGGAGTTCCTTTTCCTTTTACTTCTCTTGGTTGCCTTCTGGTCGAATTGCTAATGAGCAATGAGATGGCAGGAAGAGAGAAAACCCTGAAAAATCTGCAAAATGGTCAACCAATCCCTGAATCAAGAGTTGACTGAATTGTATAATCTCACCAAAGTTCTTAAAACTAGACAGTATTTATATATGTGTGTATATATATATATATGTATATGTGTATATATATATGTATATACATATATATATAGCAAGTATTCAGTTAGGAACATTTGCCATGTTTTTCTCCAGATACTATGACTGAGTGACTATTGTTCTATAATGCTATGTGATTTTCCTGTGTAGGGTGAACCAGGGCTTCCTGGGCTTCCTGGACTTCCGGGGATAAAGGTAAATACTGCACTGACAGTCTCAGCTTCATAGAACTGTAATTGTGAAAGTCACAGAAATCAAAGGAAAATAGGTAAAAATGAAAACTAAAAATATAATGCTATTCTTTAAATACTCTCCAGCCATCTCAGTCAATTAAATTTTTTAAATCGAGGGGCGCCTGGGTGGCTCAGTCGGTTGGTCATCCGACTCTTGATCTCAGCTCAGGTCTTGATCTCAGGGTCATGGGTTCGAGGCCTGCATTGGCATTTTTAAATTGAAAACTAGGCACAGGTATTGCTGACGTTTGCCATTGCTATCTGGACTGTATATTCTACTATTAGAACCTACTATGCCACTTGAAAAAATGTAAGTGCCACATAGGAATTCTTTAAAGTCTAGAATGTCCACTTTCACGTTTTAATTTTATTCTTAACATCCTGTCAGATTCCGACTGGAATCAGAGTCTTAACATCCCCATAAATCGAACATTTAGGCAGCTGTTTTTGCAATCCATTCATTGTAACAATCGCTCTAAAATATTTTCTGCTTCCACTTCCTGTCAGTAACTCTCACTGCAAAGGACAAATCAGATGACTATTCTGACCCATATACTATTTCCATAAACTTTGTGTGTATCTTTTGAAATAATTGCTTAAAGCTTAGTTTGAAAACATTGTTTTACATGTTTTAAAACCATCTAAAAATGTCAAGAAACATACATTTTTTTTAATTGCTTAAACTTTTTCACATGGCAACTGACAAGGCTTAAAGTTCTACTGCCTTAGCAGTGTTGACTCCTTTAAAATCTGCTTTCTAAAGCTTAAAAGCTTTAAAGTGCTTTTTTTTTCATTCTAGAACAGTTTGATAGAGTAACATAACACCAGTATATTTTTCCTTACATTGTTCTCATAGATTTTGAATCAATCTTTAGTGTGCATTAGACCATTCTAAAATGAAAAATCCTAGTTTCATTGTGAGGGTTATGTATACTGTTTGATGAAGGTTGTGTTTGAAGTATGGTACATGAAATAATACGGCTTTAGAAATAAACTTGTTAAATTATTGAGTTCCCCAGACATCGTATGGTATTATATATTTTATGACTTTATTCGGTATAAGTAACAGACATGAAAACTGTGTTTTTCAGGCTAGCAGTCAGAAATTTCTGCTTGTTGTTTGATGTTTCCCGATTAGTATCATGGACATTCAGATATGTCCTTTTAATATATTTTGTCTTTAGCTTCCTCAGTGAAAAAGTACACTGTATGAGAAAGCTTACTAAAGGGCCAAAGTCTTTTCCTTATCACTTGATATTTAGCATAATAATTAAATATGTGATTTCATATTGTAGAGTTAATTTATGGCAGTTCCTTAGTAATTCCCACACATTAAAAAAAGAGCCTTTTACAAATGATTGGGAGATCATAGATGTTTAAAACAAATTTAAGAAAATTATACTCAACATGAGTTAAAAAGAACATTGTTAACAGCATTATAAATAAGGGGGAAGGCATTAGAAAAGAGGGACATTTGGGAAGGGCTGGGGGAGGGCTTCCTGCAGCACCCACCCCTAAGTTGGCAGGGCTGTACTTCCACTGCCCGGCTAGTGTGTGCAGGTACCTCAGCGCTGCATTGAAATGCGCTTGTCCCTTCTCCTGAGTATGAGGCACCATCTTGGTGAGAAAGATTATGTAAGGGTGAAGGTGTTGGCGTTTTTCCCTCCGAAACAAACAAAAACCAATTTGAATTACTCTATTTGTTATCATTACCTCTTATTCATTTTATGTCTTCCACCACGAAAAATATCCCATGGCCTTTCCCTAGTCATATGTGACCTTTTGAACTTTATGACCTATTTTGAACTTTTTCAAATTGGGAAGAGTGTTGGTGATTTGTCACCTCCAGTAAACTGGAGGTTTATTGGACACTTTTATTCCAAGCGTCCTAGGACGTTGCCAGATGTATTTTGTCAAGGTCATATAGCTGATATTTTCCTTTGTTTTTTAAACCTCGACTGTGATTGTTGTGATAAGAAGCTATCAATTGACAAAACCTTTTATCTTTCACTAGAGATCCTTTTCTATGCAATTAGCAAGTGCTGTTGGGGAATTACCCAGTATTTGATTTAAATCACAGATTCTGTTTTTGGTTTAATTAGCTTTGTCTTCTCGCTCTAGTTCAGGATATGAGCAATGTTCTTTATAATGTAGTAGGTGCTCAGAATACAGAAGTCATCTTGTGAAGGAGACTATTTCAGAACACAAAGTCATTAGCAGGCATTGGATATTTATAAATGTAGAGTTACAAGTTTATAATCTTACGATATAGCTTCATTAACTTGAGCTGTTCTTTATTCTTTCAATATACCTTGCTTCTACTCAGTTGCTAGCCACAGGATAGTTAATCATGATTTCATAGTTTGAATGAGTAACAATATTTAAAAGATGAAACCACATGTATGGATTTAAAAACGTGTGGTAGCAAGAACTTGTGTGATAGTTCATGCTTTGGAAATACTTCCTGTTGCTATTCATCCCCTTCTTCTCTGCTGGTACTACAGAGAGCATGCAAATGCCATCCGTTATTTTACAAGACATTGAGGAAACCAGCCATGACATACCAGGGAAGCTTTGATTCACCACCTGTTGCTCTCAGGGAATGGTGGGGAACTTAATGAGCACCCAAATGCCTTCCACACAGCTCTTAGGAAATGAGCAAAGTGCCTAAATGCAGACAGCAGACTCATCTATCTATCACCTCAGAGTCCCACTCAGAGAAAAGTGCTGATACCTTGGGCATACATAATAAAAGTCACCAAGAACAGGCATACCTTAACTTCAAACTACTCTTAAGCTTCCTGCACAAGTATTGGAAAGTTCTCTCACCATGTGGAAGACATTTGGAATTCCTATTTCATGCATTCATGGTTCATATAGTGTCAAGATGTTCAACTGGGAAAATTAAATTATGCACAATGTACCATGCAGACATTGATCTTCTGGAATAAGCTCAGAAAATGATTTTTATAAACAAGGCTTCATACATGTTTTTCATGGGTAAAACTTACTGTAACTAGCTTTCCTGATATCACATAAAAGGGTAAGATCTGAAGTTCCTATTTAAAAAATTTTTTTCTCTCCACACTTATTTTGAAAAATGTAAATATGTTACTTACCCCTTTTATGATTACATTACCCTAGTAATGAAGCGGTATAGAGCAGTGATCAAGAGACCTGACTTTAGAGCCAGACCACCAGTGTGCGGGTCCTAGTTCAACCCCTCACCAGTAATGAAGCTGTATCATGACATTGGGCAAGTTACAATCATCTCCCTGTCCTCTGGTTTCCTTATAAAATGAGAATCATCACTGTACATAACTCAGAGAGTTGTGTATATTAAGTGAATTAATATATGTGCAGCTCCTAAAATATTGCCAAGCATACAGTTAATCCTATATAAATTTTAACTATTACTCTTTCTTTCTCTTAGAGCAGCTCAGAATATTGGAAACATTGGTTATGTACATGTTCAATATAGTCTTTCCTCATGTGAATAATTTTAACCTGGAGAACATAAAGCCATTTACATTCTATAGGTTAAAAGAGGTAAATTCTGAAAACTCCTTTGCTGTGATGGATGAATGTTACCTTTAAGAGCAGTAAGAAACCTACTTTTTCTTGAACATCACACTATTCCCCTTTTCCTATAACTCAGACATATTCCAGGAACAAAGGATGAAGGAACCATCTGGGCATAAGACATGGTACTGTCAAAATTCTCCTTCCTACACTGTTCACAAGAGAAACTGGACATGTAATGAGGAAAATTTTCTAGGCCCCAGTCATAGTGTTACTTGGACCAAGACATTTTTTACAAATATGGATTTTCAATGAGTGCTTTTCTCCTTTCAACAGAGACCACCAGTTTATCTCATTATATTCAGAAAGTAAATTGGAAAAAATTTATATAACACAGTAAAATTAATAGCGTAGGGAAACATAATACAGTAAAAATTACATCGAATGAAAAAAAGCTTTTAGGTGGCAAAAAAAATTTTTAAGTATTTTCCCTCAAGCTTGATAGTTTTCTTCTGGCTTCCACATTAGTGAAAATTTGACATTCAGATTAAGAATTTGAGGATTGGGAGGGTATGAGATAGTAACTAGTTCTTTATACCTCATTATATGAAATCATCGTTGCCACCAAATCATATAAAGGCTAAGCTTTACAGGTGGCAAGAACATTTATGTTGGCATTCTTAGGATTAATTACAGTGTTCAATAATCTAATAGAAATTTACCATCTAAATCCACTGGAGATGAGGTTCCTAACTCAGAAACATCAAGTCACATTTTAAAAGCGAGAGGGGAAAGTTTTTGGAAGTAACAGAGAATGTGAAATGTATTCCTAAAAGAAAAAAGAAAAGGAAGAAATACTGGTTAAAAGGATAAGATTGTGTTATTGTTACTTATAATTATTTCCTTCCTGCACAGAGTGTGTCTGAGCAGCTGAGTAGTTTAAGAATCCAATTAGGAAACTCATGCAACCAGAAATCAGAGATTTTTTAGCAGCCATAATGAAACCTCCAATAAATATACTGAATGTGTTTTCATGATGTAATCCTGTTAAGAAAAAAAAAAAGCAGAAAGGTATGTTTCTGAGTTTTAAATAAACCTACTATTGCAGTTCATTTTCATCATATCACCAAGATGTTTTAATTTATACTCAAATTTTATCCTTAAGGGAAATAGTGTTTTTGGGACAGACTACTTTCTCATTCTTTTTTTTCTCCCCTCAATAATTTTACAAATCAATCATTACAAAAACTAGCTGCCTGGACGTTCTTATTACAACAAATGTTCTTGCTGTAATCCTCAGAAGCAGGTATCATGCTGACTTGAATTCTAATTAGCCTTTAAGCAAGAAGAATACTGTATGGCTAATGCATTCAGTGTCAAGACACATTAATCAAAATTATTGGTGATGCTTTAGCACCCAGGCAAATCAGCACATATTTTTCAAGCCCTATTGTACTATTTTTGGGCAATGAAAATTGGATCTGCTTGGGAGTAATAAGTATCATGGAAAACATGACTTGGGTTAAGCTGGTATGTTAGAGGCTTTTTTAGACAGGTTAAAAAAAAATAATATCTTTTACTGCTTTAATTGATAATGACATAAAAATAAAACAAATGGTAATAAATGAAAAACCAGAGCTTTTTCTGTGGGCGAGAGCTAATCAGTTAGGACTTTCTGGCCACCATTCCATTTAACAGATGGTGAGTTCTGGAAGTTTATAGGGAAACACCCGGGGAGCCATTTCCGTGTGAATGAAGCCATCTCTTCCTTTCTTACCTTGACCAATAATCCCCTCTATGTATTTGTTGACTCTTTTCACCTATGTGACATTCTCACCTTTATGTAAATTTGATAGAAGAGTATTCAGTAGACTATCCCAATAGCAATTTAGAAGATAAAGGAAGGTGATCTCAAATACTTTCTTGCTGTGTATTAAATGTGGGCTTGAAGGAAAATCAGTCCGGATTTTATTATGGAATTCTAAAATTTAATGAGACCTTTGACGGTTATTGTTAGATTTCAGAAAGATCATGTTCTCAGGGAATTTTCTACCTTTCCTTTGCCTTGTTTTAATATAGAAGGTCAGTTTTTGTTGCCCTCTTTTGTTAAAGAAAGTAATTGTTTGCATTGTTTTGGGGTATTTTGTTTTGTCTTAGGGTGTTTTGTTTTGTGTGTGGGGGGGGTTGTCAGAATACACAGAATTTATAAGCTATCTCATTAGGCTATTTATTTATTTATTTATTAAATATTTTATTTATTTATTTGACAGAGAGAGAGAGAGTACAAGCAGGGGAAGTGGCCGGCAGAGGGAGAAGCAGGCTTCCTGCTGAGCAGGGAGCCCAATGCGGGCTCGATCCCAGGACCCCGGGATCATGACCCGAGCCAAAGGCAGCTGCCCAACTGACTGAGCCACCCAGGGGCCCCATTAGGCTCTTTAAAGTTTTTTATTTTTTTTGTTTTTAAAGATTTTATTTATTTATTTGACAGAAAGAGAGACAGCAAGAGAGGGAACACAGCGGGGAGTGGGAGAGGGAGAAGCAGGCTTCCCACAGAGCAGGGAGCCCAATGTGGGGCTCCTTCACAGAACCCTGGGATCATGACCTGAGCCGAAGGCAGACGCTTAACGACTGAGCCACCCAGGCGCCCCGGCTATTTAAAGTTTTTAAAAGTAACAACAAATGAGTTAAGTAAAAGTGGCTTCAGTGAAAAATCTTATCTTTTTTGTATCTTTTAAAATCTTATAGAGTGAATAGATCCCACCTACCTACAGCTTAATTTTCTTGTTTATGCGTACATTGACAATGTATGAAAGAAAGCTAGGTGGATAGAAAGAGAGAGATCTAATATTAACACTCTAATCAGCAAGGAAACCTTTTGGTGCAAAATCAGGATAATTGTTCAAATATAGTACTTACTAGCTATTGTGACTTATCTTCATTGAGTTTCATACTGCAAGATCAAAGTTGTGGCTGCTGAAATGGTTAGCTACAGTTGGAAAGGTCAATGTGAGACCAGTAGGCCCTCCAAAGTTGGTCATGGGAAGATACATCTTTGATCTCAGCTAGAGATACTCCCTGTAGACTTGGTTCTGCATCTTTATGTGCCCTGGCTGCTTAAAACTTTCATTCAAATTAGCAACTTGTGTCAGATTTTCAGAGGGGACTGCTTGCTGCTGTTGTGGCGGCTCCCAGCAATGTACTACGAGGCCTACACTATGCTAGAGGCTGAATAAATAGCATTTCTTCTACCCAACCCAAATCCCAGTCTGGTTGCCTAAACCACAGCTACTCTATTATTGATTTTTTTTTCCTACCAGCTTAACACAGGGAAACATGTTACAGTTTTGGTATTGAGACTTGATTTTTTTATTATTATTATTATGTTACGTGGTGTATATGTATATACAATGGAATATTATGCAGCCATCAAAAAAAGAAATCTTGCCATTTGTAACGATGTGGGTGGAACTAGAGGGTATTATGCTAAGAGACTTGATTTTTGAACTCACTGGTGGTGAGCTAATTAATTAAAGAATAAACAAAGGACAAAACTCATGAAACAACCTACGAAGAAATCAGATGCAACATCCAAGACAAGAGCAGAAAATTAAACCAAATTTTTCTTCACTTTGGAATTCAATGCTGCATTAGTGCCATATTACAATAGCACAAACAAAGCTGAGATTTCTTTTTCTCTGACAACCATTTAATCACTGGCTAGCATGTGGCTTGGATAGCAGAATATTGTGCCAGCAATTAATTGTGTTTCAGCAGTTAAAATTTTGGAATGTATTAAGGGGTTCTGATAAATAATGCTGTATATATTTTATCTCAGGGCTTTGATTAAATCAGAGGTCTGTATTTCTTTTAAGAGTTAGGTATTATATTGTTTTATTTTCCTGTGTCTGTCTCAGGCATAGATGTAGTTGGATGTTTCCAGGACCCACGAAAACACAACGACAAAAATAACTGATTAAACCTGGACTTAATAGTTATGGTCATGGTAGAGGAACAGAAAATTTTAAGATGCTTGTTCCTTTCCATTCTTCTTTCTCTCTTGTGTTCTCCCTGCTCTGTCCCTACATTCCTCCACGATTCCTTCTCCTCCTTCTCTCTCTAATTTTTACTTTTCTCTTTCCCTGTATTTGAACACTGACTTTACAAGCAATGACATTTTAAGATCTGTCAGTTGGTTGCCTTCACTCTTTTGATTCCCTTCCATACAGGATCAGCAGCACCAATAGGAATGGACTCCCAGTTGGCTTTGTAATCTTGTTCTCAATAGGAACAAAAGTAAAAACCTAAAATGCTATCTCACTAGAGATGGTGATTGACTAGAGAGAGATGGAGGCAAATTTAAATGTATTTATGAAATGAGAGAAAATAAATATATATGTTTGAAACTTGAGAGACGAACAGATTAAAGTGGCTCTGAAGTAATGATCTTCTTAACTCATTTTTATGCTATTCACTGGGGCCCTGGTGTTCATGACAAACCAATTTTTAAAGCTCTGCCTTTCCCCTATTTTTCTTAGATATTTTTTGTTGTCATTTTTAAAAAAAAAGCACTAACACATCATAAACTGAAAAGATTAATATTGTTTCAGAAAATGTCATTTTTTATTGTTTTCACTTCAATGGTGGAGCTATTTTACCTGCTGTTTACCTGTGTAAATACATGTTTCCCTGATTATGACAGCATCTTCCCTTTTCAAAGAATCTCTGCCTTATGTTTGCATGTAATTCCTGAAATGGCTCATAGAAATTATAATTTGGATTTTCGAATTCAAGTAATTGTCATAAATTTTTTAAAACTCTAAATTTAGTTGCCCCTTCATTAAAAGTAGTGTACGGGTTTAATTGCACTGTTGTTCCAACTTCCTCTATTGTCTCTCTACCCCTACCTTGTGTGCTCAAACAAATATGTGTGAGTAATTTCCAATTTAGCAATCTTATTTCCCATTGATTAAATCAGATTAGATGTATAAAAACAGTTCTGAGGATTATTATATAGTACAATAAAAATAGTTCTCCACCCTGAAAACTTATATAACCTCATTTTTATATAGTCTGATATTCTCCAAAGATTTTTTTCCCAAAAGTGTTTTGTGTTTCGATTATATTTCAGCTCCTTTCCCCTACCTTCTCCTAAGTCAGTCTCCTTCCTCTATCCTGATTAACTAGAATTGTGACTACACTAGAATAACCAATTGCTTATTTTTTTCACCACAAAACCATAGGTTGTCATGGCTTTTCTCCGAGACATTTTAGGAGGTTAGAACTTTTAATCAGTCCTTGTCAAAGAGGAAAGATTTTTTTTAAAGGATTACATTTACTTAGAGAAATTCAGTAGTTATGACCATTTTTTCCTTTTCCTTCCTTACAGGAAGAAAACTCATTCTTAGTACACCTGTCACTTCTTTACCTTATATATACACTTCTGCTTTTGTAGTCCTACAGTCTCTGACAGCTGGATATTGTCTCATGAAATGATGATATATTCACATGAGAAAATTTAGGGTTACTTCTTGGAAGAAGTTGGAGAGGTATTGTGTATAGCCCCATACAGATCGTAGAGAAACAAAAAGTCACCTTGCATATCACCAATTAGTTGCAGAGATGATGTAATACTATTACTAACCACAATAATAATGATGATAGCTAACATTTTTGAGACTGTAAGATAAGGGCAACAATAATAACAAAGTTATTGTTCACTTACTTTATTCTAAAGACAACATTAAGTGTTTTGCTTGCATTATCTTATAAGTCTTGTCTATGCCACCCTTTAAAAACAGTAGAATCTTCCGTTATTGGGCACCTCAGGATTCCAATTTGCAAAGCCAGGCTTTAACTCAATTCTGTACTTTTGTACCAAGAGTTCTCAAAAATTTTGGTCTCAAGACTCCTTTACATGCTTAAAAACTAGGATTGAAAGAATTTTCATTTATGTAGGCTTATATCTATTGAGGTTTCTGTATTAGAAATTAAAACCGAGGGGCACCTGGGTGGCTTAGTCATTAAGCGTCTGCCTTCGGCTCAGGTCATGATCCCAGGGTGCTGGGATCGAGCCCCACATTGGGCTCCCTACTCAGCAGGAAGACTGCTTCTCCCTCTCCCACTCTCCCTGCTTGTGCTCCCTCTCTTGCTGGGTCTCTCTCTGTCAAATAAATTAAAAAAAAAAAAAAGAAATTAAAACTGAGGAATTTTTTAAAAACCATTATGTGTTAATTAAATAACATTTGTTTATAAATTTAACTGAATTTTCCAAAAGAAAAAAAAATTAGCAAGAACAGTGCATTGTTATACTTTTTTTTTTTATTTTTGGCAAATCTCTTTAATGTCTGGCTTAACAGAAGGTGGCTGGATTGTCATATCTGCTTATGCATTCAATCTGTTGCAATTTGTTGATTTAGTTGAAGTGTATGAAGAAAAACAGCCTCACACAGATATGTCATTGGACAAGGGAAGATTATTTTAATAGGCTTTTCATAAAATTGTAGATATTCTTCTTCAGTACTACCCAAACTCTACAAATGGTAGTTTCTTAAAGGTTAAATGAAATGTGGAATCTGAAACCATATCAATGAACTTTTCCTACTGTGTACACTAATACGGGTAAATGAAAGAGGTTGAGCACCTCTGTCATTAGTTTAGGAAGTTAAGAAACACCCGACCAGCTCAAGACTATGAGTAGATATATTTATGCATTATTTACTTCAACAATTGTCTTTCAAGCCTGAGACAGAAAAGAGACCATTGATTATTTCCTCCCCATCCTGCCAAGATATGGAGAAGATTAAGAAAATGTCTCCAAAGTGGTTGAGAGCTCTGGAATTAAATAAACCTAAAATTGTGATCTTAAAGTTAAGTATGCTATTTCCCCTTGAATAAATTGAGGTAAGAAATGAATACATCAATATGGTAGATGCTTTCTTAGAGTGAAATAAGGTAAAACTAATCATACTCAAAGTCTTTAAAAGTAGCCAGTATTAGCAATGCTAAAATCATTGTGACTGTCAAATGCATTGCTAATTGTGTATCTGGAAATAAAAACTTTCCCCCCTGAACGTTCAATTCTATTTAAGGGAACCTACTATACTTTCCTCAGGAAAATTTAATGTATATTCCATTTTTTTAAAGGAAGAAAAATCACTTTTGTCTGACCACTGAGATCACAAGGCCTTATTTAGTTATTTGTGAATTTTGAAACTGCATGCTTCATCTTTGCATAAACTAAACACTAACCTGAATAAGAAATACATTTTTTCAGCATTTACTCTTTTTTCTTCTCTTTTACTAGTATGCTTTAATAGTGTTCTATTTGCTTTGCTAAATAGTGAGATCAGTTTATTTCTACTTGAAGATATGCAGATTTTCAACCTATTAACTCATATTAGATTTTCGTGACAGTAAGTCATTACTAATGATACACATTGACTTTATTGCCACTTTTTCTTGAGGGTGGACAGAGAATATTTATGAATTTGTATATGAAATTTTCCTGGGAGAAATATCTTACTTGTAAATAAATGTATTCCATGTGATTTTTTTGTTTAAAATAACAAGTTAAATTCTTTTTAATGTAGAATGGTCATCATTGATTTCTCCGAATATTGTTGTTGATTTTCATTTTAGACAATTAAGAGATCATCCAAAAATTACATCAGAGCTAGAGATAAATATATTTGAGTTCTGTATCAATGTGATACATTTTGTGGTAGTGATATCCGTTTGTTCCCCACCCAGTACCCAAGGTTTTATGTGGCATATTTTTAAAACTGACGTGTTTCAAAATATTTGATGACATTAAACACTTTTCATAAAACATCCTCTCTGTATCTTCCTGCTCAACTCTAAGTATCAAAAAACAAATGTTGAAATATCGCTACGTTAGAAAAAAATGAAATGAATTAATAACATTAGCAACTGCTCCAGAAATAATCCAAATGGAGGGGGAGAAGCAGTAAGTTTGGGAACAGAGCCATTACATTTTTTGCTTTAAAACTTCTTTATAGATTTCAGGAAGTTAGACCCTCACATTTGAGCTCACATTGTTAAAAAGAAAATAAAACTTTATGGATACTGAAGAAAATATGAACACTGGTCTCAGGTGTTTTCTGACAAACATGTGTCTTTTCCAACACCAATTCTCCAACTCTCTGATCCTCTGACACCAACTGGGTGTCCTACAATTCAGTCCTGTTGTGACACCAACTATTTAGGGTTAGCATCAGACTTCACAGGCTTTAAGGGCTCAGTCCCACAAAGCTGCCCTCACTTTCAACCTCTTTATATAAAGGATGGTCTAAGGACCCCAATCACAAGTACTGGGTCCCCTGGTTACCTGCCCTTCTGACTTGGCTACAAATTCGAGGGTACTAGCAACCAACCCACCCTCATCCCCACTCAAGTTTGATAATTGGCTACAATAACCCACAAAACTCAGGGAAATGTCATGCTATTACAGTTTATTATAAAAAGATTAAGATGAAGAGGTAGGTAGGGTGAGGTCAAAAGAGTCTCAAGCACAGGAGCCTCTGTCCCCGTGGAGTTGAGATTTACCATCCTGCCAGCACACTGATGTGTTCACCAACTTGGCGGCTCTCCGATCTCTACTGTTTAAAGATTTTTATAGAGGTTCCATTACATAAGCATGATTGATTAAATCATCGGCTGTTGATGATTGAACTCAATTGCCAGTCCCTCTCTCTGGAGACGGTGAGAGGAGAAGGACTGAAAGTTACAACTTTAACACCCCCCTCCTGAAGCTATCTAGGAACCCACCAAGTCACCTCATTAGCATAAATTCAGGTATGTTTGAAAGGGGTTTGTTATGAATAACAAAAGATACTCCTATTCCTCGTTATCACTCAGGAAATTCCAAGGGTTTTAGGAGCTCTGTGCAAGGAACTAGGAACAAGACCAAATATATATTTTAATATATCACAGCTGGGTTTCCTCCAGGTAGTGGGGAAGAGGTTATGGAGGTATAGCAAGGAGAGATATTTCTCCTTTCATGCTGAACATTCCTGAATCTCTTCCCTGGCCACACCTATATATCAGTTATCTATTGCTGCCTACCATATTACCCCCAAAACTAACAACATCCAATACCTCACAGTTTTGGAAGAAAAGGAATTTGAGCACAACTCAGACGGGTGCGTCTGGCTCAGTGTCTCCCATGAGGATGCAGTCAAACTGTCAACCAGGACTGTGGTTTCATCTGAAGACTCCGCTGGAGTGGACCATCTGCTCCCAAACTCACACACATGGTTGTTGGCAGAACTTGGTCCTCACCATGTGGGCCTCCCCATAGAGCTGCTCAGAGCATGGCAGCTTGCTTTCCCCAAAGCAAGTGATCCAAGTAAGAGAGAACAAGAAAGGGCCCCCAAGATGGAAGCCACAGTCTTTTTATAACTTAGTCTCCGAAGTGATATCCCATTACTTCTGCCAATATATTCTGTTCATTAAATATGAGTCAGTAAGTCCAGTCTACACTTTAGCAGAGGGGATTACACAAAGACGTGAATACCCAAGAGGTGGGATCGTTGAGGCCTGTCTTAGAGGCCACGTACCACATCCACCCTAACATAATGGATCTTAATTTGGTAAATGATAAGAAATAGAGGACAACAGATGACAAAGAAATTTGTAAAGACATCGGTCTGGTTTCTTTGTCAATTTTACTCTCTTAAGTTTCTCCAAAGTTCTGCCCAGAGTATTTTCACTGACCAAAACCAGTTCTGATTAATTTTCTACTCAGTGGCTGGGTCTAGCAGGAAAGCTGCATACAGTCAAAGGGGTAAAATCCCAGTAAAAGTAAATCAGTTTAACTTTACTTATTTACTGCCAAATGAATAACAATCTCATATGCCCATCTTTTTTAAAAGGGAGAACCAGGTTTCATTGGTCCTCAAGGAGAACCGGGCTTACCAGGGTTACCAGGAACAAAGGTTAGTGGAGCTTTTTTCCCTTCCTTTATTTCTGAAATATTTTGTCATATATTTTTAGTTCATTGTGTTGAAAAAAGTGTGGAGTGACTTTATTGTTTAGGTGACCAGATATTTTTGCCTAGTAGAGAACGAAAACATCGATCACCTATTACTAACACTCCTAATGGAAAACCAGATTAAATAGAGTAATAGGAAGTTAATTCCAGAAAGCCTCAGGTAAGACAACAGGATAATGAAATATATTAGTTGCTCCTGTTTTCCCCAAATTGTTCCTAAATTGATATGATGCTGTTTGCCTCCCGACCATATGAAAAAGTAGGGGGATTGTGATGAGGAGAGAGAGAAATCATTAACTGCTGCTCCTTATTGCCAATTTTAGGACATACTTGTAAATCAAACATTATTATTATCCCCCTCCCCTTGCCCCCTGCTCACTCCCTAGATTTCAAAGGCAAGTACTGATATCATATAGATTCCTAAGTGTCTCATCTCAAAAGGATCTATCCTGAATAATGTCTGAGAAAGATCCTGTAATGAAAACCATGTCATGATCTTACACTTGGCAACCCTAGAGAGGGACCTAAAAGCAAAATCTATATGCCACCATATAAAAAATTATGTTGCTGTGGATGTAGTTGGACCCGTAGTTCTCTTTTTATCTACTCAGTAAGACATAAAAAGGTATGGGTGGAACTTTACTCATGACAGGCTCATGAATCAAAGGGGCAAAATTAGATCAAACTACATTCTTTTATTTTTAAACTGTAGAAGTCTTTGCCTCAGTGTGTATCGCATTCACCAGAAGTAAGCCAGGATGATTTCTAAGAGCTCGGGAAATATGTTCATGGTCTGTTTTGACAGAGGGGTCCTCATTTCTGCTGATCAAGAGAAAATAACTCTAATTGTAGTAAATGGAAACTATGTGTGGCCGAAGGGGGACTGAAACCCGGTAGAATTTATGAAAATTGCTGTTTTCTCAAGCAATTTCTCTTTCACATAATGAGCTGTCAGGTTTATTAACAAAATATGAGGAATGCCTGTTTTAGCCTGAACAGATTCACACCAGAAATGTGTTTTCTGGAATAAAGAGAGAGGAAGCAAGAGAATAATGAGGATTCGGCGTTCACATGAGAACTGTGGTATTTATCCGGGCTTGCTGCCTCAGAGCCCGGTAAAGAAAGAAGCCGGCCTCATAGATCAGCAAAAGGAACAGGAAACTTGGTCAATGCGAGAGAGAACCAGGTGTGAACTAGATCTTTAAATGTTTGTGGCATTTTGTTTGCTAAAAAGGGGGAAGTAGAAGAAACACAGGCCGTAGGGAATGGAGTTCATCCCTAAATATCATTTTTTTAGTTCACTGATTTTCAACTACCCTGCAGTCTCAGGGCACCTGGCCAGCTCAGTCAGCAGAGTATGAGACTCTTGATCTCAGGGTTGTGAATTCGAGCCCCATGCTGGGTATAGAGATTGCTTAAAAATAAAATCTTTAAACTGTTCTGGAGCTGGAGTGCCTGGGTGGCTCAGTCGGTTAAGCATCTGCCTTCGGCTCAGGTTACGATCCCAGGGTCCTGGGCTCGAGCCCCATGTTGGGCTCCCTGCTCAGGGAAAAGCTTGCTCTCCCTCTCCTCCCCACTCATGCTCTAACTATCTCTGTTGCTATTTCTGTCTCTCTCTGTCTCTCTCTCTCAAATACATAAATAAAGTCTTTTAAAAAAATAAAAATAAACTACTCTGGGGTTTCAAAAAAAATCCAGGTGTAAACCCACAAAATCAACATTGATTTCTGTTCATGAAGAACCCAGCCTGATTTTAACAGATACGGCTCTGAATTCCCAATAAAAGTAAAGAATGTACTGTACTTGTTTCATCTTTCCACAAGAAGGGATGTGGACAGGAAATTTGTTTTATTAACATTATTTTAACAATTATATTAACAATATGAGCAATTTTCAGCTGAACTGCTTAACATGAATTTGGTATCATAATTGAAAAGTCATGTTTATTTAAAATTCTCTCTCAGCGCAACAGTGGCCTTTTTCCAGTTGTGTAGGCAAGTCTGGATTTGTACCACTAAATTCAGACTTAAAAAATAAACTAATCCTGCATATTTTATCCCCAACACAGTGAAGAGAGATTGTAAGGAAGGAAGATGTATAAGGGTATCTAAAAATTTGTTTTTATGTACTGCTGTTTCCTCAGCATCTGTATCAAGTGTCTGAGAGAAACCTATGTCAGTCTAAAGAAATGGGGTTTTATTACAAATAATTCAGAACACTTTGAATAAAATGTTTATTCATTAATTCAGCACATTTTTTTTGCCAGAGATTTTTCTAATATTTGAGGATGAAGAGTAACTGCAACAAAAACTCTCTACTCTCCTGAAGCTTACATTCCAGTATATGTGAGACAGAGGTGGAAGGAGAGATAGAAGTAAACACATAAATAGTATAAATCCATAGGGTGACAAGCAGCTAATTAGGGGCATTATGACAAAAAGTGATTCTAGGCTCCACTCCTGTAGTATGCTATAGATAAATGATTTTCTCAAGTTTTTGCTTTTCTTTAAAGTAAGCTTATAATTACTATTTTAGAATTCTTCTGTAAAATATTAAAAGAAAGACCAAATATGGTACATTTCTTAAAAATTAAAATTCCATACACCAACAGAGGCCCTTCCCTCTCTAATCCCTGGAAAATCCCTTTTGGAAGATCTCTTCCATTTCTTCTATCCAGACAAGTCCCTTGCCTTTCTCCCAGGCTCTCCATTGTCACATTCTTTTCGGTTCATGCTGAAGAACCTGCTGAGTCTTCTTTAATCCTTGCCCTAATCTATCCCATCTCCCCTGCAAAACCCCACAGGCTTCCCAAAGTGGGCATGATACAGATAAAGATCTTGGAATTTAGAGCCCAGAATCACCCAGGATGGATCGAGTGCTATTTTATTCTCCTTTCCATGATGAATCAGTTCCTTCAGTGAGGAGGGTGCCTTTCTCACCCATAAACATGCCATCACCAGTCTGAATTCCAAACCTTTTTGATTATTGCAATTCTACCCATCAGGGAGGAAGCAGACACTCTCTACTCTGTGCTCAGGAATGGAAAACAATACACGGTCTTCCTGGAGAGCCAATTTGGCAAGCTTTTCAAATGTTTGTACTTTTTGACCCAGCAATTCCCCAACTAGGAATTTATCCTAAGAAAACAACCAGGGGAGCCTGGGTGGCTCAGTCAGTTAAGCGTCTGCCTTCGGCTCAGGTCGTGATCCCAGGGTCCTTGGATGGAGCCCCGCATTGGGCTCCCTGCTCAGTGGGGAGCCTGCTTCTCCCTGTCCCTCTGCCTGTTGCTCTGCCTACTCATGATCTCTCTCTCTCTCTGTCAAATAAATAAATAAAATTCAAAAAAAATTTTTAATTAGTCTAATCTTTAAAAAAATAAAATAACCAGATATGTGCAAAGATTTACATACAGAAACATTATGCAAAAAAATACAGAAGTTTGAGCACAGTTTTACATCACAGCTCTCCCACTTTAAAAGCTTTGTGATTTTGGCCAAGTTCCTTAACCTCTCTGAGCTTTATTCAGTCTCCTCATCTGTAGACTCTGGGAACCATCACCTTTCCCCTTTGTCCCAACAATTAAATAAGATAGCACATGTGAAGTGTTTTAGGCAGCTGCTGGACTCATCAACAGCATAGTCATAAACAACAATAATTATAAAATACAACCTTTAGGACATGACTCGGATCTCACCTCCAGCAAGCCAATCTGGACCATTCAAAACCCTATGGGATTCCCTCTTCTCTCACTATTAGCCTTAATTACTCCTTAATTCTTAACTATTTTGTTTATGTGGATCTTGTCTGTCTAACCAGATCATTAGCTCCTTGAGAACAGTGATCATGTTCATACTTCATAAAGCTATGAATATAGTTAAAAGCTATAACACCTATGTATCTTACACCATTCTGAGCACTTTGCCTTCGTAAATCGTGAGATCAATACTATACTTTTCTTCACATTACAGAGAAAACTGAGGCTTTCAGAACTTAACTAATTTGTCCCAAACACGGAACTGGTAAATAACAGAGCCAGGATTAAAGACCAGGATATCATCAAATTATAAAACCTGGCACTTAGCCACTTTGCCATGCTTCCTCCTGGCAGATCTTAAAAAGTGGCTGCAGAATGAAAACCATGTCCATGTCTGTCTTGAGATATAATGATGGTTCTTATCAATTCCCTTTAAAGGTCTTCCATTTACCAACATAGGTATCAGGTAGGCATTACCAAACCATTTCCTTGTGTATAAAATAGGAATGATAATACAAACATTGAAAAATTGTTTTGATTATTAAATGAGATAATCCATGTTGAGATTAATACAATGCAGGATACATGGTAAATAAATGGTAACTCTGTGCTTTCCTTGATTTTACTGAATTCACTTGTTAATCTACAGGGACCAGCCTGGGGGGAAGGAGGAATTGCCATTTACTTGTTTTGTATTTTGTGACAGGGTGAACGTGGGGAGGCAGGGCCTCCTGGAAGAGGTGAGCGAGGGGAGCCTGGAGCCCCTGGACCAAAGGTCAGTTATTCTTGCATTGGAAGATAGCTTTCTTTGGTTTGGAAATGTGTCCTATTTACTTTAGAACACGAAACTAAAATACAGTTCCTCAACAGGTATTAAAACAGCAAAAATCACAATTTATTGAAATGCACACTGCTTGGTTCTTTTCAAAAGGAATTTTACCATTCAACTTTTCCAGTTTGTTCTGTCCAGTAGACAAATTTAATAACACATCCAAATGTAAAGAGAGAGGACGTACTGTCATATTAACATGCTATCACTCAGTGTGTATTAAAACTTACCTCTGAAACAAATAATACATTATATGTTAAAAAAAAAAAAAAAAGAAGATAGTAGGAAGGGAAAAATGAAGGGGTGGAAATCGGAGGGGGAGAGGAACCATGAGAGACTATGGACTCTGAGAATCAAACTGAGGGTTCTGGAGGGGAGGTGGGTGGGGGGATGGGTTAGCCCAGTGATGGGTATTAAAGGGGGCACGTTCTGAATGGAGCACTGGGTGTTATACGCAAACAATGAATCATGGAACAGTACATCGAAAACTAATGATGTAATGTGTGTTGACTAACATAAGAAAATAAAATTAAAAAAAACTTACTGAGAAAAATGTTGATACGCGTTGTATTAGTTTCTGTGGTAACTTGAAGTTGTAGAACACCCTGAAAATATCAGAGCTAAGGATTTATTTCACTATTCAGTCTTTATTCCTCTAAACTTCCTGTAAACTAATATGGTAACACTTTATTCTAATAACCCATCCTAGAGACACAGGAAATGGTTTACTCTTTGATGAAAAAGAAATTTATGCCAACACTTTTGAGACTAATGAGGATTATTCACAGAACTCTTCCCATCCATGATGGGTGGGCAGTCTTCAGAATTATAATGGAATGAAGGTGGTGGTGAGACCAGAGAATGAGCTAATGTTATGGTGATAATTACTTCTGCTTTGTATTATGATAGCCAAAATTGTGTCCAGCCGTATATTGAGGCAGTTACAATAAAGTGTTTCCATTTTTCATTTTTCTGAGTCACTGCTAATTTCTTTTTTCTGTTCTTATCTCCTCTGTTATTTCTCTTTTCCATCTTCATATTCTCCTATAATAGGGGAAACAAGGTGAATCAGGAACTAGAGGCCCAAAGGGGTCAAAGGTCAGTAACCAAGTAACCATTTTAATGTCACATGAGGCCTTCAAGGGCTATGCCTTTTGCTTCTTCCACAGAGAATCACGTTTTAAATTCTCACACACTGGGATCGCGATATTTTCATCCCTGTGATACTATCTCGAAACAATTGGTTTGTTTCATCTTGTTTACTTTTGTGTGTTCTTGTGCTTCTGACTATTCTTTAAGAGAAGTTGTATTTCCTGTTTCATAAGAATAGCTTCTTGGGGGAAGAAAAAAGACTTTATTTAATTTACACTATGTAGGGTATAATCTCATTTATTTCCTGGCCGTCTTTGTGATAAATGTTCAAATTATACTTTGCTTTTAAGTTAGTTGATCCCCTCCGTGGCATTAAAATTTCACTGGTGATTGAAATTCTTTCCTTGATCATGCTCTTTATAATATTTGCCATAATCTATATACTGTTAGCAGAATCATGTTATTTAAGATGCTATCAGCTAATAACGTGAAAAAAATGGGTAAAAAATGAGGAAAACAGAGAGTAGAAATTATTAATTCTCTATTCATAACAAATTTAATTATTATGGTCAATGTTATTCATATAATGTGGATGGAAAAAAATTAAAAACGCTTTTCCTGCTTACTTTCATTGGTCCATATCCATTTTATGAAATATGTAGAAAGATATATTAAAAATGCTTTGAATTACACCTAGGAAAAGGACACTACAAATTTAAGGCTGTCTTAAAAAACTTTCAAGTCGACACAGGTTCATATATATCTCTACTCCACAGTTTTTCTTTAGACTTAGGAGAATTTTGAGTGTTCTCAGAGTGATGCCTGTGTGGTTTGTGCAAGGACTATTCCTGGTTTCTCTCCAGGTTGGGTCATAACACCATGAATGGAACTTTAGAGATTTTTCATCCTGCATTTGAAAAACAAAGCTGGCTTTGCCCTACCCCTGACCTTCAGCCCTGCCAACCAGCTCTAGCTAGCTGCTGTCCACTTCAGCACCTTCTGAGTGTTAAAAGGCCTATACCTATAGACTTTTCCTTAGATCTTCAGCATCATCAAAGAGAGGCCTCCCTGATGACCTTTCCCTTCTAAACCTCCCAAGACTGAGCTCTCCATTCCTTCCCTGTCCAGGTTATCTATACATCTTTTTTTTTTTTTTCTCAGAAAACAGACAACCCAATTGATTGGCTCTTTTTCCCTTTGCCCCAAATCTCTTCATATAAAAACAAGAACATGGCTCAGTCTGAGAGGTAAAAGCTTACTTTGGGTATCGTAGAAACCACTTGCTTTGCTTTTGAAAATCTCTAATAAGAAAGTTACCGTATATATTATTGTTCCAAGATACTCTGTCATCTGAAGGGGAATTTACGGTGCATCTTAAATAAGTATTTGCTATGTCAGTGGTTTTTGTTCTTCTAGTTGTTATTACCATGTCAGAAGTTCATAACAAAGGTGCTGCTGCATGGCATTAAATACATCCTTAGATCTGAGAAATTTCTGGACCGTTGGCCCCACTACTAATTCAGTTTTTTTCTATTTTCACTGGGGAAAGGGTGATCGTGGAGAGAAAGGGGACTCTGGAGCCCTGGGACCAAGGGTGAGTACACTTCTCATCTAAGCTTTTGGCCCCTACAAGCCCAGATTTGACTCATGTGTCCATGTGGCTTTTCACATGGCACCTGGACTAATATTACCCAATAATAGCACTAGGGGTAGACTACTGATTATTTCTGCTGCTCCCCCTTTTTTTCTTATTTTTTATTTTGGTCACCAGGTGCAATAAGTATGTAGATTCTAACACATAAAATAAGCTCCACAAGAAGAAGGCCTAAAGAACTCTTTCTATCTACTTTCCCTCTGCTAACGGAGCAATAACAAGCCCATAACCATCCAGCTAATAGAATTTTCCATTTTTCAATTAAGCCAATTATAAAGAAAGCAATAGCCCATATTTTCAAAGCCTTTTTTAAAGATAGGCAGGGAATTAGGACATGACTAATGGAAGTGCAGTGGCAGAGCTAATGTCTAGGGTAGACATCTTATTTCTGTACCCTGTTTTGGTTTAATTTTAATGGAATTCTGTTCCTACTGAGAAAGCCAAGCATTTCCTACAGAACAGTGTTCTATCTTCTTAAAGAATAAGGAAACAACCAATGAGATGTAGAAGTATAGAAAGAGATTAGGGGTTGCTTTAGGTTTGTTGTTAAAGCCAACAAAACGTTGCAAGTCCAATCAGATTAGCCTACATTTTATAATTTTATAATATATATAATATATAATTGCAATAAGGACAAAATTCGAACGTGATTACTCTGCAGTGCAGTTGGACCATACAACGGAATAGATCAGACAGAGCTGCATGTTGCCATTTTTGTTTTTGCCACAGCCCCTTGTACAGCCTAGCTTAACTTCCATGATTTTCCCTTGGTTGGTTTTCTTCACAGGGTCCACCTGGTCAAAAGGGAGATCAGGGAGCCACCGAGATCATAGACTACAATGGCAACCTCCATGAAGCCTTGCAGGCAAGTGACTGCCCCCTCCCCTGACACAGAGACACTGCTGAACACCCATGTAATATGTGTAAGTATCAGCTCCCCTGCCCCGTGCCCCAGGATCCCAGAGGGCTCCACTACTGCAGGCACACCCTCTTCCTGAGCCCATCTTCTTCCCCAGTGTATGCTCTTCCCCAGTGTATGCTCTTTATTTCATAGCATTTTTCAGTCTTTCCTTTTCTTTCCCTTCTGCCTTCAGATATGCTTTAGTGTTATCTGGTTTAAACCTCGTGCTCATTTTGCCAGTTTTTGTCTCCTTGCTTCAAAAGGAAGCCTCGCAAAGCAATGAAGAGCCCTGTGGCTCTAGAATCAGAGCTGCCTGGGTGGAAATCTCTTGCTTACTAAGCGCATGACCGAGGGCAAGTTATTTAACTTCTCTGTGCCTCAGCGTCCTCACCTGTAGCCTGGGGATAGTAGCAGCAGTACCTGTCTCAAGAGTTGTTATGAGAAATAAATAGGTAAATACATATAATACACTTAGAGCAGTGCCTGGCACATACTAAGTCCTCTGTAGGTATTTCTTATTACTGTCACCATTCATAATATAATGGATTACCATAGAGAAATACCTATAGAGTAAAAATCCATAGACCATGTGGCTTGTCTCCATCACCTTTGCTTTTTGTTCATCCTTTCATGCTTGGACTCCTCCATTGTAGCCTATATCAACATTCTGTTGAAACTTCTCTTATAAAGGCCATTAATGACCTCTAAGTCAAGCCCATTGTACTCCTCACCCTTGATTTTCTGCGACATTTCTACTAAACCACCTTCCTTTTGAAACTTTTTCTTTCTGGTTTTTCTAATCCTCTATTCTCATTTCTTCTAGTTTTCTGCTTGGATAGATCCATTCTATGTTAGTATTTCCAATTTCTCTGTCATCCCCTAATTTTTGGTATACTCAAGTCTCTGATCTTTTCTTGGTTCAGTCACTCCCTCTGTGTTCTTCTGTGTTGTAGCTTCCAAATCTTTCACCTCTGCGTCTGAGCTGCAGGTACCTCCAGCTGTCTAAGAACATTTCCACCAGGGATGCACCATCGCCTTATCAATTCCTACCAACACACACAATTATACTGGTCACTTTTCCCACCAATCAAATGATTCCTTTTTTTAACTAATCACTGTCTGTTAGGGATACTAAAATTCTTTGCCTTTCTTGAAATAGAAACTTTAGAGTCATTTTCAACTATTGTTAGTCCTTCATCCTTTACATCTCACCACATGCTGCTATTTCCTTTCTCAAAGTGTCTCCTAAGGTTATCTCATTCTCTGCATCCCCAACGTGGCCCACGTCCTGTTTCTTTCAGGGCTCACGCTGCGCCAGGCCCTTGACCAGCTCTCCTAGCCCTCGTGCCTCCCTGCCCTTTCTAACCCATTCTGCATATCACTCTAAGACTAATTTTCCTAAACTCTCACTTTTTCGATGGCTCCAATCTGCTCAGAAACCTCAGTGACCCCCTTACCTCCTCTATCAATCCTGACCTTCATCTGACTTTCAAAGCTCTATAATCCTGCCTTTCCTGTATAGAATTTTCCATTTCTCCGAAACACAAATTTTCCCCAAGAGTGCGCGTGTTTACCATATCCGTAAAAATCAGCCTTTTTTTTTTTGCCTGGTTTATCCCATTCTTCTTCCCTTTCTCTCATCCATCTAAATCCCATCCAACAATGTACTGCTGCCACCTAGATGATTCTTCCTTTTGATCCTTTCAGACGTTAGCAGTCAGGGCCCCAGTAGCTCAACCTTTAATTGTTCTCAAATCACCTAATTTATTTTAGTCCTGCCTCTTAGCAGACTGTAAGTTTCTTGGTGACAGAAATATGTCTCATGCTTGTTTTATATCCTCCAATATACCTGGCACAGGTCGGGGCATGTAAATATTGAACAAATGGTTACTGATTGATGAGTGAGTACACTTAGTGTATATGTACAATCCATTTCTTTGCTTGAAAGCCAAATTGATTTTAAATATTTGCCATTTTGTACTTGATTGAATTATTTCCCCCATCTTTATGATTTCACCCCTAGTGTCTAATGTGATAGATCTACATTTCTATGGGTCCTTTGCTACAACTACCATTTTTAACTAGTAAAGCATCTATTAAATAGTTTTTGCAGAATCTGCCTTCAGCTCAGCCTATTTTTCTTTTCTTTTTTTTTTTTTAAGACTTTATTTATTTGAGAGAGAGCGTGGGATTAGGGGCTGGGGGAGCTAAAGGAGAGAGAGACAAGCAGGTGCCATGCTGAGGCAGAGCCCAACGCAGGACTCCATCTCACCACCCTGAGATCATGACCTGAGCCGAAATCAAGAGTCAGACGTTCAACCACCTGAGCCACCCAGCCTCCCCTCAGCCTATTTTTCTTTTCATTTCATTCTTTATCTTCTGGTAAAATGCAAAGGGAAACATACTTACTGCTTGGAGATATGTTGCTTGGTCAGCATGTTCAGTCAACAGCTTGAAATAGTGCTCAATGCAAGTGGGTAAGACTTAAGCAGTAGCCTCAGGCTCTTGTCAAGTTCTAGAACCAGATTTCTGATTGCTCCTTTTTTCCCACAAATTGATAACTGCATGTAGAAGAAAAGAGAAGAAGAGAATAAAAAGTTTTGATATACCTACTGTGTTTTCAAAGCTTTTACTTACAAAATATACGGACATATTTTTTAACTTAATTTATTATCAATGTTGTAAATTTCCCTTCAACTTCTTTCAGTGACACTATAACTCATACTACTACTTTTAAAAGGTGTACATTCTCTTAGTTTCCAAGAAATGCTCTGATATTATAGGCTATGGCCATTTTTGGAAAAATTGTGTCTTTTAAAATAACCTTTGCTTAAACAGAGCCAGGCATGAAGCAAGCTAAAACCTAAAACTGAAAATCTGTTTTCATCTCCCCTCTGCTATTAACTAGCTGAGTCATTTTCGGGAAATCACTTAGTGTACCTATACTTCATTGATCTTATTTGTAAAGTAAAGATGTTTTGGAATAGATTTTTTTTCTAAGAGTCCATAAAGTATGGATATGGAAAAATGCTTAGGGTCATTTTTTAGGAGTTCCTGAACACTCTTGGCTAATATGCATAAACGCACTATACTTTTTTTAAAAAAAATAACACCTAGGTCTTGATTTAAAATGGTGTATGTGCTCAGTTTCTTCTTCCACCTCAAGTTCTGTATGACAGCAAACCAATCAATATCCATCATAGTCAACTAGTTCATGTTTCTCAACCTAAAGATTTATTGTTTTAATAGGGATGTTAGGGCAACTATGTGTTATGCTTGTAAATAGCTTATAGTTATTTTTTTAAACTATTCGTTTTCCTGATATAGTACTCTACTTGAACAAGGACCCCCTAATAAAATCAATTTAGCCATTAGCCTGCGAAGAGGTAGTAGACATTTTTTCTTTTGTTCTTAACCAGTGATGGATATTCACCATTTTACCGATTTCATTTTTTTTAAGATTTTATTTATTTATTTTAGAGAGAGAGAGAGAGAGAGAGAGAGAGAGCACAGCAGGGGGAGGGGCAGAAGGAGAGGGAGAGAGAATCTCAAGCAGACTGCCCACTGAGCGTGGAGCCCTGACTCAGGGCTCAATCTCACAACCCTGAGATCGTGACCTGAGCCAAAATCAAGAGTCAGTCGTTCAACCAGCTGAGCTACCCAGGCGCCCCACAGATTTCATTTTATTATCTCCTCCTCTAAAAATAAATCTGCCCCCCAAACTCTAGAATAATTAGGTAAATAGGTGTATAATACAATTATAAAAACATCACATTAGAAATATAAAATTTGACCATTGCCTCTATTGAAAATTGTTATTTACATAAACATCTGCCATAAGCCATTTATTTTGATTTTTAAGTTTCCAAAATTAGCAGTAAAACCTCTCTATTTCCTAACTCAAGTTTTTAAAAATGTTCAATACCATCTAACTTAAACCTATTGTCTAGTGTAAATATGGGTGATTTCAGCTTGCATCATTTGAGAAACGAAAGAAAAATAACTTTTAATTCTAAAGAAATTCACATAAGCATCTCAGGGAATAAATCACAAAACAGCCTGTGAGGCTTCAACCTGTTTATTGTTGCTCCAGTTCATGCCTCCCATTTCACATCGTGCCACATAGAGAACAAGGTGTCTTTCTCCATCACTACCAAAAATTCTGGTTTTCCCATCATTCCTGGAGTTCAAGAGAGAACGCTGCTGAGTTCACATGGGTTTAACTTAGAAATCCAGAGTGAGTCAACATCTTCAGGATGTGTCTGTGTGTCTGCACACGGGTGCTTCAGGATGGTGGTAAAAACTGTGTTGTTTAGAAGTTAAGCTTAGTTTGTCATTTGTTCTTTTTATTATTAGCTGGATGAAACCCACTCTATGTAACTGTTAGGTCTCACAAAATGTAGTTGTTTAACAAGATGACATAAACTCCATCTGTTAGATAGTTCAGTTACCATTAATAATATGCCTTTATTAGGCAACTCATTATAAAACATGTTGTTATCCTTACATTTTAAAAAAAGACAAACTAGTTTTTTTGTTTTTTTTTTAAAGATTTTATTTTATTTGTTTGAGAGAGAGAATGAGCATGAGAGGGGGGAGGGTCAGAGGGAGAAGGAGACTCCCTGCTGAGCAGGGAGCCCGATGCGGGACTCGATCCTGGGACTCCAGGATCATGACCTGAGCCGAAGGCAGTTGCTTAACCAACTGAGCCACCCAGGCGCCCAAGACAAACTAGTTTTGTGTCCAGGTGGAAAATGAATTCAAATATGGTACATTTGGAAAACGTCAAAGAGTTCAAATTGTAAAGTCCCTTCCCTTTCTGAGGCTTTATGATTCTGCTTTGTAGTTAAAAATATAATATATAATTGGAGGGCAGTGATAAAGAAATTATTTCTACTCTATAATATTCTAATAGCCTTTTTAAAAATGACTCACCTACTTATAGGAGCAAAGAAGTAGCTTTCTCATAAACATAAATCTGACTCCTGCTCTAGGTGAATCCCTTAAGAATAAAGTAAGTGGTGCCTTATGTTACACAAATATGATAGTATAAAAATCTGGGCCTTGATTTTTTTTTTTTAAACTTGCCCCCAATTTGTGACCACTCTTCCTTTTGTCTTAGAAGAGCTGGTGGTGTTTTTTTTTTCCCTACTGTGTTTTCCATGAAGCTGTAATGACCACGACTGATTTTATCATAGAATACAAACTTTAACCACTTGTACACATGCATAAATATATTGTTTTCTAAGGAATGATGACACCATGTCACTAGAGACCCAAGTGTTTGAAGCAAGATTGGTAATATTAAGATTATTTTTTACAACAATAATAAACAACAGCAGCAACCTGAATCAGAAATTGAAATGGAGGAGTAAAAAACAAAAGGATGGTTTTAAACTGATATTCACAACTTTACGTGTAACTGGGTAATGTTTTTCTGTGACCAGAGTCGCTGATGGAAAATGTGCTCCCTCTATGACCACATCAGGGGGTTATGGGCCCTATAGAACTTTTAGCATGAGTGGCACCTGGGTGGATCAGTGGGTTGAACGACCAACTCTTGATTTCAGCTCAGGTCATGATCTCAGGGTGGTGAGATCGAGACCCACCTGGGGCTCCATGCTGGGTGTGGAACCTCCTTGAGATTCTCTCTCTCCTTCTCCCTCTCCCTATGCCCTTCCTCACTACGACCCCCCACCGCCCCTCTGGTCGCACGTTTTCTCTCTCTCTCTCTCACACACAACACAAAAAGAACTTTTAGCACGAGACTTAGACTAGAAAACATTAATGCAGAAATGATTCATGGATTAAGGAAGAAATGTTGTGGAAATTCATACTTACTACTTTTCACTAAGAAATTGGATGAATTCCATGTCAACTCCTCTCTTTAGCCATGGCACCCAAAAAAAGCTAATTATAACGCAACAAATAAGCTGAAGTCTAAAAAAGAAAAATAATATTACTTATACATACAACTGGATATTTGTTTTCCCTAATTGAACTGCTCTAGAATGGAATTCTTGCGAATAGCAATTTCTCAGTTCACAGTCATGCCAACAAAGCTCTGCAGTACACCATTTTACTACATAAATTTTTTTATTCAGGTGAATTAAAATTTTGACATTTTCGTTTTTCTTTACACATAGATTTTTTAAAGAAAAATATAAAAATAGTTTAAAAAACAGTCTTATCAGGTGATGAATGGCATTCTGACCCCTGCTCCCCCCAAAATCTTTACAACTATATTATATTCATTTAAAGATAGGATAGTATGTTTTCAGTATCTTGTCAGTCTCTTATAAGACGTCACACTTGCCAGAACATATTCAAAAATTGATTTTTTCAGAAATGTATTATTGTACTTTAGCACACAAAATAGGTAACTCTGTCTTTGTCAATACATTTTCCCAACAGAGGATTACCACCCTAACTGTCACGGTAACTCCCGTTGCATGATTTCTGTGGTCTGTGACTTCGTATTTGGTGTTGATGCATGCCAGTCATAATGGTACTAATGCAGCACTTGTTTTTGTCTGATATTTAGTTTTATGCTTCCTTATATTAATAACCTTTTATAACATTTACCCCAATTAAATCATTTGTTTGCTTAGTGAAAAAGACCAAAAAAAAGTTATTGTTACTTCTCTTAAAATCTTTGGCCTTATAATAACATAGCTTTGTTCCTTAGTGTTTGAGAAATCAAATCCCTTGTGTGTGGGGGGAGGCCAGGTGTCTAGAAACACAGGTAATATTAGTAAGCTAACTCATCCCAAGGAGATGAATGTGGGACACAGTGGCAATTTTGCATTATCTTATAGAGTAAACTCAAAAGCATCTTCAGTGTTATTTTACCTAAATGTATTGATATTTTTGCATATAAGTAGGTCATTTTTATAATTCCATAGCCAGTGAAATTTGTCCTTATTGCAAATTAATATTGGGGGACATTTGATTATGACAGAAATAAGGGAAGTATATAGTGTACTTATTATTTAAATTGCAATACATATACTTGCTACTTTTTATAACTTTGTCTTTTCTTGATTTAGGGTCCCCCTGGACCACCTGGACCTCAAGGACTACAAGGGCCAAAGGTTATTCTTTATTTTACTTGTTTCCATTTACCATATATGGTATAGAGAATCCCACCTTAAATATATGTATCTTTGAAAAATCCTTCTTACAAAATGCTGAAGGAGCTGAGATCACAATATCGCTTAAGGCAGCTAAGAATAAACATTGAGATCTGGGCTGAAGGAAGCAGGATTAAAAAAAAAGGAAAATTAGAAAAGAAGGGAGAGAAATAAGTAACATTAAATTTAGAGGGAGGACGCTGAGAAAAACAGAATATTAAACAAGGGAAAAATAAGTTTTACAGAAATTATAAAGGTAAAAGAACCACTAAATGTAGTGTATGAAAAAAGGAAAATATTTCTATAGAGGAGGATTGAAGGAAAATTTGCTCTAACACTAAAAAAGATTTTTCCCTTCAATTCATTTATAATAAAAAGAACAAGAGAAGCTTTAGCATGATGTATTCACAGATGACGATTGGAGAAATCATTTTTGAGTCATTTTTTATAACATATCCTATTATATTTATTCAGACATTCTGCCATTTAAATCTTATCTAATGAAACATAGCACCTATGAATAGCAGAAAACTAGAATTACTTGATTATATTTCAAATTTATTAGTGGTGTTAGCTTTACCCCTCCAAACTTAAACTTAGTTGTTTAACCACATTTGAGCAATTAACACATGGCCATGTCTCTAGCTTTTCAGAACTGAGCTATGTTTGTTGAAATATGACTTTAATCATTGGAGTTCTATTGGAGATTCAAGTAGTTTTGAAATTCATCTTTTGTTGGTGCCTTTTAAGGCAGTTTATTTGCTAAGTCTGTCATACACACACACACACACACACACACACACACACCAGCTTTTGTACCCTTCTCTTTCAAGATACTTAAAAACAGAAAGCTAGCACATAGAAAGTTCTTTTTCTGTTATAAAAAGGAGTATAAAGTAAAATATTGCTGAGGTCCTTACCCATGTAAGATATATTTAGAACATGGAGCCTAATTTCAAACAGATCTCATGTACGACATAAATGTAAGGTTTAGGGTTTTTTAACTTTTTATTTCTCTATCACATTCTGGTCCCTAAGAAATGTAACACAAAAATCCTCCAGTTATTTGTTCCTGGTAAGCAAGTCAGCCTGGATCCCTACTCTCTAATATCTTGGTGAGCTGGATTAGACAACCAAGAAGGAAATCTGCAGATTCCTTTTTCATCTGTGTAGAGTCAACTAGGATCTAAGTTCCTTGTTCTTCTCCTCACTTGAGTAAGTCTCCAGAACCAAAATTGGCCTCAGTGCTAAACACACCTCAAAAGCTTCTAGGACTTTACCCTTCTTTAAAGCCCAAAGGATCTACAGAATTCCAAAGGGTACCCACCCCTTGTCCTAAAGAGACAAAAAGATTACCCTTTTGATAGGCAAGTAAAGGCACTTCTTTGATGAAGAATACATGCTATGGACGTGCATATGGGAAGGCTACTCTCAGTCTTGGGAATCAAGGATGACTTTTGGGCTGAAACTGAGGAGGACACTGGCCAAATGAATGTCATGACAAGTGGGTTGTGGGAGGGTATCAGTCAGACTCCCTTACCTCGCACCCCTGCCAGCCTTCCTACTATGCGACCACTCTGCCCCACCCCACACAAGGCACAATGATCTCATAATTGAACTCTTGGACTGACTGATACAGTCTTTCAAGCTTTCCATGATCTCTCTTCGGGAAGGTTGGGATAATTGAGGGGCGATGTGCCTATGGCCCAGAATCAGCAAATGCCGCCTGAGTCAAATATAGAGCCCATTTGCACCAGGGACTTACAACCTCAGACTGAATGGGAACCTACTCCATCAGTGTTTCTCTTTCCTTTATCAAACCAGGATCAGTTGACTTCTTACACATCAGGTAACTCTGCAAACTACATTTGATGAGTGAAAGATAAATTCATAAGTCATGAGTTACGTTTTCTTTTAAACATTCCCCGGTCACATTGTGAAGGTAAAAGCTTAGCAAAACAATCGTTATTGGACCCAGAGTGCTAACAAGTATTCAGACTGAATGAAACTAGGTCTTAGCCAGGTGCATCCAACCTCAGCAGACTTGTTTGTGGCAAAATAAACTTTGCTGCTACCACAAAGAACCGGAAATCAGGAGTAAGGAAGGGCTTTTCCTTTTTTTTTTTTTTTTTTTGCATTTGTCAGGCTTTCTTTAAACATTGGAAAGCTCAAATTTCCTGCTGTGGATGATAACTCTTACAGTTTTTACCAGGGAAATGATCTCTAACAATTTCAATATAAGGGGATCTACAAAAGTGATGCATTGATCTAAAATAATATCTTACCTTTCAAAGAATTTGTTTGTTCAGCACCTTTCCAAATGAAAAGTGACTGGGCATTTGTTGTTTGAATAAATATCTAGCACATTGTTACATTTGTTTTTAATGGGACATCTTCAGTTA
The DNA here is from genome assembly GCF_003265705.2 of Callorhinus ursinus. NCBI lineage: Eukaryota > Metazoa > Chordata > Mammalia > Carnivora > Otariidae > Callorhinus > Callorhinus ursinus. The sequence goes on along the minus strand of NW_027397066.1, from coordinate 89,315,898 downwards.
AGAAAAAATAGACTTTGGGTTTGTCGAGGTTTCTAATAAATCATATGAATAGTAAACTTTAATTCATTCCTAGCATAGTATAGGTAATTGAATCGATCCAAAAGTAACTTTATGTGGATTAAGATATTATCTGATTGATTCTATCTATAAATACACATTCACAATCATGAACCTGTATCCATTGTTCAAATGGTATCAGTTAAAATATTGTAAACTTATGGGGCTTTGCATTCTGTTCTTAGTCAACTGTCATGTTTTTGCTTTTTTCTCAAGTTGGAAAATGAAGAGAAATCATACAGATATTTTTAAGGAGAAAAAAGTTAACTAAGGCATATAGGTTGTTTTTATAGAATATGATCAGCCACCAAATAATCTCTATCAGTTTTTCTTTCACCATTTTTTCCTTTAGCCTACATCACACTTGGGGCAAAAAATAAAAACATTGGATCTTAGCTACTTATAAGTATTGTTATATATAATCTTCAAGAAAATGTTATTTCACTTAGTTTTGATATGTGTATGATGTAACGAGCTGTTCCTGGGTTATGATGCATTTGCTGAAAGTCAAATTGTACTGTCACCAGGTAACATGACTTTATTTATTTACCAATGATAAATGGAGGCAAGCCATCACTTTTTATATTAACAGGGAGAACCAGGATCTCCAGGAATCCCAGGAGTTGATGGAGAGCAGGTAATTTTCAAAGATACATACTGTCATTTAAAGCATCATAATTGATCACCACTTTTATTATAGATTTGGAGCCAAAAAGACATGAGTGTTGATATATGATATCCTCCCTCTTTTTTCACCATCTGTTGTAGAGATTACATTAACTCTAAAAAGCAATTGGTTTTAAATTAGACATTAGTTTTCTTTGCAGAAGCATATAAGCAGTAATGACATTTTAGTTTTGTCTTAATACTCCTTATCAATCTATGTAGCAGTGACACTTCAGTAAATTTTTGTTAGACTTATAAGATCATTATCAATTCAGTAAGAATAGGCTAATTTTTGTCAGTGAATACAAATCATTCGAGATTAAAATCAGTCGATCAAAGTTTCCACAAAATTAGATATTGCTTATATATGTATTTTGACAATATTTTTTCCCAAGTAAAGATTACATCTAAATTTCAAGATCATTGCGAAAAAACAAAAACAAGTGGGGTATTTGTACCCTCACAGAATATGGCAGTATCTCCAAAGGTTTCCCTTAAAACAGAGGTTGGCCAACTTTTTCTATAAAGGACCAGATAGTAAATGTTTTAGGCTTTGCAGGTCACATGGAGTCTTTGTCACGTTTGTTTATCTGAACACCCCTTAAAATTTTTTTCAAAGATTCAGGCTGTGCAAAAATAATCCCTGGGCTGGATTTGGCCTAGAAGTTGTGGTTTACCTCTGCCCAAAAAGAATCTGACTAGGAGAATGTGGACACTATGGGGAACTCAGAGTCAAATCACAATGGTTAGCTTCAAGATATTTGATGTTTTCTGGGCTTCCATTATTCACCCAAGAAATGGCTAAAATTAGGAAGATCAGGGGCGCCTGGGTGGCTCAGTTGTTAAGCGTCTGCCTTCGGCTCGGGTCATGATCCCAGGGTCCTGGGATCGAGCCCTGCATCTACCTCCTCAGTGGGAAGCCTGATTCTCCCTCTCCCACTCCCCCTGCTTGTGTTCCTTCTCTCACTGTGTCTCTCCCTGTTAAATAAATAAATAAAATCTTAAAAAAAAAAAGATCAAAAGCATTCTTGATATAGTTGGCAAAATATGCTCCTCAGGAGACAATATTAGATAAGAAATTAAGTTTAAGACTGATGATGTAATGTATGGTGATTAACATAACATAATAAAATAAAAAAAAGAAATTAAGTTTAAGAGTTATTTTACTATCAGAGTTAAATGTTGAAATCCTATAATGTCACATTAAATAAATGTGATAATTAAAACATTAAAAGACTTTAGATGATTTGCTATTATTAATCAGAAATCACATTAGAATTTAAAAATCTGGTTGTATTAGGGCACCTGGGTGGCACAGTTGTTTAAACGTCCGACTCTTGGTTTCAGCTCAGGTCATAATCTAAGGGTCCTAAAATAGAGCCCTGCATTGGGCTCTACACTCAGCTTGGGAGTCTGCTTGGGATTCTCTCTCCCTCCCCCGGAACCTCTCCCACTCATGTTCTCTCTCTCTTTCTCTCTCTCTCTTAAAGAGAATACAAAGAAAAGCTAGTTGTATTCCTTTCCCAGTGTTAGTCATTAAAAATAATTAATTTGACATGCAGAGTAACATACTACATGGTCCCTACATATACAATAGCTGGATTTTTTTTTTCTATAAGCCTCACAAGGTCTTCTTCTGCTATTAAGTCTAATAACAGAGGTTGGCTACCCTGCTGCTCTCCATCACTAGATTCCTAAAACGAACCAGGAGCTGATTAACCAGTAAGATCCATCTACCCATTCAGACACCTACCCACCCACCCACCTAGCAAGTGATTCTGAACTAAGTGCTATAGGTAAAAGTAAAGAAAAGACGTGTTCCTGTCCTTAAGTAGTTTGTAGTATGGAAAAGATGAACAGGTTTGTGCAGCCAGGGGCCCCTGACTATCAAAACTATGATCATCCCTGCTCAAGAATGGGCCATCTGGTCGGAGGATAGTGAAGCCCCTTGGATGAAAATGCTTAACAATATAAATTAACTTCAGTATTATTATTATTACAAAATTCAGATTTGCTAGCACTCAAAAAATACATCCATTTCCTCACTGTAAAAGAATAAAAATAACATCATGGATCACCTCACAGGGATGTCGTGAGAATAAAATAACACTGTGGAAAAGTTAAAGTGTTTCTAAACTTAATTGAGCACTGGTGCCTAATGACTAGGTACCTAATGATTGTGCCTACATTATTTACCTTTCTCTATATTGAACCATTGAAACTGATGGTGACTGGAACTTCTGCCTGTTTTTAAGAGGGGTAGGGAAGTGTCATGGATAGAGATGGGAGAAATTTATTGGAACCTTTGTTATTATAACATTAGTCCTGGTTCAAAATGCACATTGTCCTGCTGAGAATTTAATCCCTTAAATTATTTCAGGACCAGTGGTATCGAATTAGCTGCCAGGTAAAAATATAGAATCAGGAGAAATTATGTTAACACCTAAATTCATGATTTTCATACTTAAATGACCTACGTAGTAGAACTTAACCCCTCTCATTACATGAGGAAATAGTATTGATTCAATGTAGAAGGTTGCTATAAGAAATAACTCTACCTAATAGTAAAAATCAGAATCATCTCAGCATAGGACCACCCACTGACAAAACTGATCTGGAATTCTGTTTTCCCTAGGATGTTACTATCAAGGGTCAGTATGATTCTTACATGCAAACCATATCATTTGTAGGGACTTAAAGGCTCAAAGGGAGACATGGGGGACCCAGGTATGCCAGGTGAAAAAGGAGGAATTGGACTTCCTGGATTACCGGTATGTTTATACTTTTTTAAGTTGTGTTCATATTAAGATAAATTAAATAATCAAAAAAGAGTTATATGACTAGCTGCAGTCTCATCTAGTGGTTAATATTACGTAAAAATGTAACATTTTTATTTTTAAATATTTGAGGTATTGTTGGTAAATTACTCCAACTGGGCCACTAAAACAAGTTTTAAAGCATCTAACCAAATGAATTATAAGATAAAGCTTCATGTTTTCCTGAATTATTTTCATCTGAAGATAGTAAAATAAGTATAGTTGATCACTTTAATTTGGTATGCATAGAATGGTGGTAGCTGGTCATTTTTAAATAAGCTAAAAAATATAGAACAATTTAAAAACAAGTTACTCTTGAAAGTGCTCTCTTTGTGTGTATGGAATGGTGTTTTTATGGTTTTACCCCATAATTTTTACTGAGAATTTGGAAGGAAAAATAGAGAAAAATGTAGAAAACTGCACTGCCCTAGATCTATTTTAAAGCAAGGAAGTGTATAAATAAATGTCAATGAAAACTAAGTTAAAAGACTGACCTTTGCTATTTAAAGTGAGCACCATCATAAGAAATATAACATTTATAATCTGATATATTTAACAATGTATAAGTTTAACCAATCAAGCCTACCCTAGTTTTTATTTACTTTATATTTTATTTCACATATCATCCACAATCCTAGAGATTTGGAGAAGCTTGCTGTTTGAGGCTAAAATGCAAGGGGATAAATCCTTCTTTTATATATCATGTATATAATGTTATAAAAATTTCGAAAGAATGATTGGTCTTACACTTGGGGAACAACTTCACCATCTCAGCTCTTACTGGTTATTTGTAGGGTGCCAATGGAATGAAAGGAGAAAAAGGAGACTCCGGACTGCCGGGTCCTCAGGGTCCTTCCGTAAGTCCATGGCAGCTGAACTCCCATGGTTCCTAAAGAACTCTGAAACAGACCTTTTATTTACCCAGTTCGACCTGTGCCAGAGGGCTTATCAACAGTAGAAAGACCATGAACCTCTTAGTTTGTCAAACTGTAGAGAATACGTCTTGTCGGCCTTGTATAATGAGAGACAAAGTGTCTCAGAGGTCTGAGTTAAAAGCAGTTTTTTAGGGGACTCTTTAATCATAAGGAGAAAATCAATGGTTTTCCCATAATGCTTTTGGGTAGAGCTTTGTGAATACAGAACATACGTTTTTTTTTTCTCCAGAGCCCTGTTGCTACTCAGTGAAATAATTTGAGAGTTTAATAGTGATTGTGGTATTATAGCATTTCTTGGTAATCAGTTGCTCTCTTTTCTTTTAATGTACTTTAAATTTATTCTGGTTTTTGTAAAAAGACTGTATTTTTTTAGTGTTTTTTTTTTATTCTCATGAAGGAATTTCTAAAGGTAAAGAATCAAATGCGTCACTTCTTCTAGTATTCTTCCACTGCAGCTATTAATGGCCTTAGCAGAACGCCAGCATAAGATTCAAGCCAAACTGCCTTATCTAAATGAAGTAACCAAATCCATGTTTATGTTTTGGACATACAGATAATAGGCCCACCAGGCCCACCAGGCCCCCATGGCCCACCAGGCCCCATGGTAAGCCTTTCTTCTCTACCAAATGTAATCATTTATTTACAAGCATGCTACTAGAAAAAAACAAGAACACATCCCTCAAAGCAGCCAGTTTGTATTTTGTGCTATTTTCTGGAATGGACAGAAAATACGAGGTGCTTTGAGATATACTGACTTTACAGTGTTGTTCTTTCACTCCCCCAAACACATCTCTTGAAAAGAGATAGAGTAGTTTTGTGATAGCAGACTTGAAGGTAGATTTAACAAGCTTTACTCCAACCTACAGTATGAACGTCAAAAAATCATCTTAACCAACCACTGTTTAGGCCATTAGTAGCATAACAAGATTAATAATTGTAGCCATTAATGAATGTGTCTAACCAACTTTGGTTGAAATCCTTTAATGAGATGTTTGATAGGAACACTTATAAAATAATATGGTAAAAACTGAAGCTCACTTCCACAGATGACATATCTTGTTGCTTCTTTTTCTTTTCATTTTTATGGTACTCTGGTGGATCCAGGGTTTACTACAAGTATCCCTCAGTGACCAATAGAGTCAATGGCCATGCTCTCATAGAACTCATGTCAGGTGCTGAAGGCAGCCCTTAAACCGGTGTAATTCTTAAAACGTCCACCCAATGGCACTAGTGTTAAAGCTAGAACGTAGAAGGCAGAGTGCTTCAAGTGCCTTTGGCTGGGGCAGGACTCAGACAAGTTAGGTAGCTTCTAAGGTCACATTCATCTCTAAGGTGTCTCAATAAACCCCATGTCTTCAATCATACAGATTAAATAAACCATGGGTCACTCTTTCCTCCTATTGTGCTCTAAGAAAGAGCATCACTGAAATGACCTAAGCCACAAAGCATAGCCGTAGACCCAATCATCTATTTCTTACTAACTGCCATTTCTATTTCATACCACAAAACAGTTATAATTGAGCTTATTTTCTTAAAACTAAACAATTCATTAAGAATTCAGTAAATGGCATACTTTGGGCTTTTTTTTATACTCCCTCCACTTTAAGTTAGGAAATTAAATTTTAAAATGCTATATCCTGTTCATATAAAATTAATTCGTTTAAAGGGATGTTACACCATTACTGAAATAAGACTACTTAATAAAATAACAGCCATTTCCTGAAAATGCTTATCCACCACTTACCTAAAGGGAAAATATTATTCCAGTATAGACATATGTAACAAATATCTGTATATTGTTTGATAAAAAAACTTTTTTGTACTGTTGTATGATTTTGCTGTTGGGTGTTTAAATTCTCCTCTCTCCAAAGAGTTCATTTAAATCACTTGAAAAGTTTAAAGCAATCCATAATAAGCTTAAGCTAATTTAGGTTGGAAATTAGTCTCTATAGTTAGATTTTCCACAAAATACAGGGGAAAAACCCTGATTCATGTATGCGTTATAACTTCTTTCCACTGGTAAACAACTATTATGAGAGCCTTGAAGAATTCATCTTTGTAAGAACAAATGCATTCTAAATAATAATGCTTAGTGCTCCTGTATTAGAATACTTTCCTTAGTCTTAAATTAAATTAATTTAATTAATTAAATTGCAACAGGGCTCCAAACTTGACTGTCATCTCCTCATTTCCTTCTTCCTTTAGATTCCTTTTGGGCCTAGAGGACTCAATAATGTAAAAGGTCTCCTCTTGACCCATACTTAAAGTTTGGAACTTTTCTTTGGCAAATTTCTGTATTTTAAGACCTACCTCTATTCCATATAAACTCATAACATGTTTCACATTTTCCACCTAGATTTTATAAAAATGTGGATTTGAGAAATAGGAGTAGTGTAGGTTCACAGTACTTTAAAAAATTTTTTTTCTTCCATATAACCCTGGCAGGTTTCTCCCTCCCTCTCACAGGTATTTAGCAGAAAGAATTGCTGTTAGTGAATTTCCAATTACAGAACAATCCAAGAGCTAGAAGGAACTTTCACTAGGTGATAGCATCCACTGGCCTGCCTCTAGCTATAGCTCAAACAGGAGGATTCTTGTTATACATCTCTTTGGTTACGCTATGCAATAATCACTTCTGCTAGGAAATAGTGAATCAATTCTTAATTAAAATCTGTATTTTTCATTTTCAGGGACCCCATGGACTTCCTGGACCAAAGGTAATCCAAAAAAATCCCTTGATTATTTGATTTCTGTTTCCTTGTTAATCATGGAGAAGCATGACGGAAGCATGTCTGTCCTGTCTTATTTATCTGTCAAGTAATGTTGATAATCTTTAAGCCTTTAAGTATCCAGATGTTTAAATCTCACAACACAGAATGACTTACAACACATTTAAGTGATATCACCTGGAGATGAATTATTCCTCATTTTGCCTTTTTCCATGACACTATGTGGTTTCTTAAGTTACTAATCATAATATACTCAAAATCAACCATTTAGAAGTGAATCTGATGAGATTCTCAGACTAGTCCAGATGCTCTTTCTTATTATGTATCGTTAGTTGCAGATTCAGATGTTACTGATACTCCTTGTTTGTCATATAACAGTACTGCATCTAAATGCTTTGACTATCCAACATCTTAATTTTGTACTCCCCCAGAGATCACTGGTCTAGAATGGGGTGGGGTGGATCAGGTGTGCTCTAGTGAAGAGAAGATTACATCACTTACATGTATTTTATACTTTGGATTAACAAGAAAACAATAGAGAATACCCCTCCTTGTCAGAATTAGTGCAGTTTATGTTGTAAAGACGGTTTGCACCTGTTCTTTGCTTTTGTGTAGACCAAGAAGACATTTTGGAAGGTTAAAATGAGCCCTGAAAGAAAGTTTCCTTCTTCTAGAGAGCGTATGTAATGAGTACCTATGTTCTAATCTCAGCTTTGACACTGATAGGCTGTGTCACCTTGGGCAGACTATTTACCTGCTCTGATCCTTTGCTTACTCAACTAGGCAACTTACCTCCTAGTGTTGTGATAATTTAATGAGGTATATTTATAAGATACTTAAGCAAAATATCTGGTGCAGTTGTCGATAAACACCCAATAAATGTCAGTTGTTAGTATCTTGTGATTTTATGTTTTGTTCTGAATTTAAGAATTCAAGGGGAAAAATGCATGAGAGAAGGTTCAAGCACTCTTGAAAGCTCCTCAGGAGTGAGCTGGTGCGTTTAAATGGTGAGGGGTAGGGGAACACATAAATGCAAGAGCTAGAAATGAGAAAGCTTAAGCTTCCCCTGGCCCACCCAACTTTAGGAGTGTAGAAGTATTGGTCTGACCCCAGAAAACTAAGTTTCATTTTTGGGGTCAGGCAGGTGACTCACTCAAGAATGGGAAGAGTTCATGCCTCTACATAGAACACCCTATCTTCTGGTAAGGGCAGTGAGTGACAAAGTCTCAGAAGTATGGATTATAGTTTGGGGTAAGGGCATTGTTTTCTGGGGGTCAGAAGAGAGAGCCCGTCTATCAGCTTTGTGGTCTTGGTAGTTATCTAAACCTCTCTGGGTCTCTTTTTCCTACTCTGGACTAAATCAGTAGTTCCTACTCTAGGCTTCTCCTTGGATTTCAAAGTACCACTTAAATCAGATTTCAGAAAATTATAAAGTTGAAAAGACCTTATAGATTACCTGTGCTCGTTCCTTGATTTTACAGATGATAAACTATAGGCCCATGAAGTTTAGATTATTTGCCCTGAGTTACACTGCTAATTAAATGACTGATCTGGGACTGGAACTTAGGTCCAGAGTTAGAATTTGGTCTTTCTGCCACTACATTTGATTGTTTATAAATTCACCTTCTCAGTTAATGCCCACTTGTATCAATGTATGATTCCTCACCACAGAATTTCATGACCTACCAAGGCAGCCCTGCCTATTCAGCACGGCAAGACCTCTAGCGGAAAGTCCACACACAGGCAAAGCCATCAGTCTCAAGTTGAGACCAGTTAACTAAAGCTGACTCTTGAGCCTTGGCCTTAACCTCACATTGACTCAAGCTCTAGGACATTCCCAGGATCACACTTTACCCACCACAGCACATTTGGACTTCCTATAGTGGTAGCACAGCAAACATCCTACCTTCAGAATCCCCAGAAACCACTAGGTCGTGCCAATGTGTTCATTACTTTGTGACCCCTTTGGAAGTTCAACACTAAGTGGGGCCCTGGACTATGTTTAACAAACATCACACTGACTTTCATCAGTCAGATAAATGGGGAAAATACTGCTGAGGTTAGTAATTCCTCCTGCCACGGAAGCACACTCTCTTCCCGCTCCCACTCCTACCCAGCGAGACTCTATAGGGCATTTGAGACTGCATCTTCCTTTCACAAATCTTTCCAGACTTTTGTGATGAAATTAATGCCTTTACTTAAAAGTTGAAAAGTGGACAGGTCAGAACTCTTATTCCTAACATGTTGCTTCTGATAGAAAATAGTTGTACTGTATTCTTAGGTTTTTAAATATCAGAGTCAAGAGAATTTCTCACTTACCTTGATTTTGTAATGTCACCTGAGGTTAAATTCCATCCTTCTTTATTTTAACATTGGATAGAAATACAGTTAGTAAAATTACATTTAAGCACTGTGGTCTTCATATTCTCTTCTGGGGTCAGCTATTTGTTGTCTATTCTGTGGATTAATCCATGTAGGGATCTGACTTGGCAATGTCAGCGAATGAGGACTCACTAAATGGCACTACTTCAAACATCAGCTGCTACATTTTTAGCTCATTCCCCAGGGCAAAATGCTTAAAGGCTTAAAATATCTGTATATAACAGTGTCCTGCATATTCCAGTTTTTCATTCCAGCAGAGTGGGTTTTTCCTACTGAACCTCCTGCAGCATCCTCCACTCTGTCTTTGATTTGCTTGGTGAGAACAAGGTAGCATAACACCAGTTTCTCTGATACAGAACTGAAAACTGTGGAACTCAGTCATATGCATTTCAGTTGTAAAGAGTACACTTGCTCAGGAGTTTTGCTTCCTAGAATATTATTTGTCAATTTCAGTTTATTAATTTTTTTAAATGTCTGAAATGAATTTTGAATGGATGCAAGACAAGTCTAGCCTGACTCTGCTGTTACCTAGAACTGGAATCTGCAACCATTTCAGAGACTGGCTCTCTTCTTTCAAGGTTGAAACACCCATGATAGCAACCAAAATTGGCATTTGCTTTTGCATTTAGGGTGAACCAGGGTTAAATGGTGTTAAAGGATTGAAGGGTGAACCAGGTCAAAAGGGTGACAGAGGACCCCTTGGTCTTCCAGTAAGTAAAGAAAACTTTCCATTTCAGTGCAAATCTCAGACTTTTCTTTCTACCCTAAGTAACAACTCTGGTTTACTCAGTGACTATCTTACATTTGAGATTCCTGTGACTGGAAAACATATTCTATTAGAGCAGAGCTCAGCCCAGTTTTGTTTGATGCCTGCTCTTGTGTCAGAGGAAGACCCCATGTCCAACGATGGTATGTGTTCTGTCATTCAATTACATACATGCCAACCTTCCTCTTTAAAGACGGGTGATTCTTCTCCCATCACCCTGCCCTTAAAAAAAAGCATTGTGCTGATTATGTCATAATTTCTCCCAAATGTTTTAATAATTTAGTGCAGTTCAGAATCCTCCCTCAGTTTTTCTTCTCTTTTGATACCAAAAATTGTAGCCCTCTGTTGGGTGGCAGGTATGCAATTGACCATTGCTGATGGCGTGAGGTCAGTGCTGTGGCTCCTTACATTAATCAATCATATCATGGTCTAAACGTCTTGTGTTGTTTGTTTGGAAAGTGCCCTCTTACCTGGTTCTTTTGGCAACAGTGGACAGGATGGAAGAAGTATTTTGCAGTAGTTTTGAGATTTTTTATTTTTTATTTTTTGAGATTTTTATTTTTAGTGAAGAGGGAATTTTCGTCTTTATGCACTTTATGCCAGTCTTCTTTCTATAACTAAAAAGAGATTTTTTAAAATGATTGTTAAATATGAGGTTTTAGTTTCAAGGTTTTAACATGCTGACTATTCAGTGAATGCAGATAAAAGTCAGTAAAGAACATTATAAATTACATTATTAAAATAAGATAAAATTGGTAGAAAATAGTTTATACACATATTTTAACATATTAAAAAATGTTGGTACTTTAAGTTCTAAAGCATTCTACTCGATAGCCAGTGCCTTACATAGATCAGGCAGGTAGTAGATGCTCAATATGTACTCCTTTATGAATGAATGATATAAACCTTGTATTAGAGTATAGGTTAAATCACACCAATTAGACCATGGACTAGAGGCACAATACCTCTATAATATATGTGAGTCATTAATTCACATTCCAAACAAATATAATGTTATACTATCAGTACAAAATTTTACCATCTCCCTATTTGTTTTTAAATGTTGTAACAATGGTGACTCTGAACAAAGTATCAAAAAGCAAAAGGAAGTTTGGGTTTCTGTTTTATTAAACCCTCAATCTGATTTCATTAAAGTTTGCCCTAATTTCGTATTTAGAGCTAGTGATAATTTCTATGCAATATTTAGCCAAAAGCTCTACATATGTTAGCATTAAGCACCACACAGATTTTTAAAAATTTTAATCATTGCTAACTAAAGATGCATTTTGCAATTACAGTCTGACTCATAATAGAACTATACAGAAGAAATTGTAAGATAAAAAACTAAAAACATCCAAGTATATATAGTATAGCATTATTGGTAGAGTTTGCAGCTGGAACAGATTTTTTCTTCCATTTTTTATTATTAACTGTATCTGAAGCATAAAATGGGAACATAGTTCTTCAACCTTGCCAGGAGAATTTATAGGGCTAGTGTATCGTCTTTCTTAAATACTCCTTGATTTAATCAATATTTTTAAAGGACTATAAATCAGTATTTGAGTTTTGAGATACAAAAGACATATTCAAAGAAGTAATTGTGCTTATTCTTGAAACAAGCACTGAAAATGTCATACTTTAATCATACACTATGCATAGCTTGGAGTTCAAGGTAAAAAAAAAAAAAAAAGCATGCATTGCCTGAGAATAACATTATATTTTTAAAGCATCTCCCCTTCAGACTTTGATGCAATGATTGTTTGAAGTGAATTGAGGAACAATTTTGTTTGGGACAGTTATTTATTGTGGGGACTCATGAAATTTTTTTCCTGCTTTTTCCTGTTCCTAGAAGTCCCTCTAGTGGTAACTAATGTGAAAACAGTAAGAAAACCCAGAAAACAATGAGAATTGTTCATGTAAAATCCACAGTCATTTTGGCATGGTGAAATTCTGCAGTTGTTATTCATAAGTGCTGTTTTAACAAGAAAAACTAGAGCCTTTTTCTTCTCCTCTGAAATGCTAACTTTGATTGATTATTATAAAGAGCCCTTTCTTAAAATATCGGCCATTATGTTTTTTCAAAACCTAAAGAAGTTTATTGTCAACAGTACACTCTTTAGAAAATGTGTATCATATGGAAATTAGCAGTCTGTGAATGTTACCAGTAACTACTTTAAAGCCCGCTTTATAAACCTCATTATCTTGATTTCTAAACAAGAATTTGTCGAATGGAAATGTCATTAAAATACCATCATCTGTGGGGTGTTTATTGTCACGTGTTTTGTTTCTTTTTTTTAAACTAACAATTTGTAGCGATGTGATATTCATCCCAGAACCCCGTGACTGTGTATGATGTTGTTTGAAGCGTTACATTTGTTCATCAGTACCTCATACTAATCTCTGTTCTTGTCCTTCGTGTCATACCCACCAACCCTGCTACCAACCAAATACACAGGGAGCATCTGGCTTAGACGGAAAGCCAGGATCCCGGGTGAGTCAGTACCTCATCTTGCTCCAACATGTTTTGTGGCTATGAATTTGTGCTTAGGGACAGACTCTTTTGCCCCACGTACTCCCATCACGTGATGAGGGGGACATAAGACTGGAGTGAAAGGAGAAGGTGTACAAAGATGTGGTACACAAGGGAAAGGTGGGCAGAACAGAGGCTGCAGCTCTGATTGACTCACACACAGCCTAAACTGCAGGACATCCTTCGGAAGCCCGAGTCCCAGGTTGGAGAACTTGCTAGGTGGCAAGAATGACCAGTCTGATTAGCCTCACTATCTTAGAAGCCCAGACAAATTTTTCCGGAACTAATGGACATTTCCTATAGTTCCATGAGCAGGCTCCTCTGAAGGGATCAAAATAATGTGAATTTATTTGACTTTGCTCTTCCTTTTATGTTTCTGTCCATATTAAAAAGGTAAGTTCTTCCTTGACACTAACTTTCAGATCTCTATTCATCAAAAGACCTGTCTGTCTTCTGTCATTTTGTCCCTTTTCTTTGGTTCTCAACAGCCCCATCTCTTAAATATCAGCCACAGATAATCAGTATTTAGAAGTCTTCTGAAGATGAACTTGGGAGTTCAGGCAGTAAGAAAAAGATCAGATAAGAGGATGAGAATTCACCAACATCAGAATGAGTTGAAGCCCTAAATGATTTCATACCGCAAATCTCTGATAGAAGAAAAAAAGAAGACTAGAACATAAATAGGAATACTATGTTAAAAAACCTGTGCTGGAAGAGTTCCTATGTTTGCAAATATTAGAACAAATTCTTTGCAAATTAAGTGCAGTCTTCCTGAAAATGAGCAAATTACTTGAAGTCCTTGCTACATGTCTAAGAATCAAAAAGAAATTCCAAGCTCTTCAATTCTAAAAACCTGCTTCAGGCAGTCATTGTTTTCACTGGGCCTAGTGTTCCCATGTCCATTCAGTCTGAGACAGAAATCCTAATCCTGAACCAGGAGGCCAGGGGGCAATTACACCATTAAATCAGCCGACTGCCCGGTTTGTGTCTTGTAAGCAGCAGCAGAGCCTCTGAGAATCACTCCTTTCCTCTAAGCCCCCCGCTGCTCCCTGCAGAGCCGAAGGAAGTTTGGTTTGGACAGTTCAATACTGTTCTCGGTTATTTCATATTTTTTTTCCACTTGTGTAACCATTCAAGCCTCTTAACCCGCTGAAAACAAAGATTCGTGGCCCAGGAGCATGGGGGTGACAGTGGGTGGAGAATGGACTCGGGGAAGTGGCATGAGGGGAAAATGACTCCGTTTCTCTCCTGAAGATGTTCCGTGAAGTCAGGGAGGAGGTAGATAATTAAATCCGACTTCGATCTTCTCGTGTGTGCCCTTCGTTGAAATACGCAGTTACATAACTCATCCTTTCTGCATGAGTTTCTTGGAAACCACTGGCCTGAAAGAATCAAGTATGGAGCTCTTTGAAAGCAGATGAGTCGTCTTACTTGCGTTCAAGGCGTCATTCACCCAGGAAAAGTCCAGGATGAGTTATAACTGCTTTTCTTATGGCCTTTGGGATATGTCTCATATTATCTTATTTTTATCTCTTTTTTTTTTAGGGTACAGATGGCCCTATGGGACCCCATGGCCCCGCAGGTCCCAAAGGAGAAAGAGTAAGTTGCTCCTGAGGTTATTGAGCTGTGACCTAAAGAAAACACAGTGTGGCTTTTCTGTTTTAGTTGAACTGTTCATTCCCCAGAAGAAAAAAGGACCATCTAAAATATTAAATGAAAATATGCCATCTTAAGTCCTAATCAGAGTTCTCACACTGATTAAAGTAGAATGTGGCTGCCTTAAGCAAAAATCATGCATACATCTATATAGCTAAAATAAATGGCTCAGACCATTCCTTCTTAACCCATAAGGAAGATATTCTCATTTGGCCTTAATCCAGAAAGTTGAAGTCCATGGGGCTAAAATATCCAGGACTACATATTTGGTTGACAATCTTTTATATAAAGCTACTGTATTCATTCAGAGTAAGTTATAACTTTTTTTTAAAGTAAATTACCAAACCTAAGTATTCTTCCCCACACAGTTACACATGCTCCTTTATTTATTTATTTTTTTAGCAAAAGAATAGGCTGCCTTTCTTTAGCCATAAGGAAATAATTTCAGCGCACTATAGAACAAAAACCTTTCACTAACCTCCCTGTTGCTAGGCCCTGTTTCCATATCCTTGGGAGAAGAAAAAAAAAACAAAAAAACAAAAACAAAAACAAAAACAAAAAAGACCTTCAGAGCAGAAGATAAATATCTGACACCAAAAAGTGTATTGCAGCCTCAGCAGCTGGTCATCTGTCTGGAACTTTTCTCCCCTCTTTCTCTGTTTTTCTCCCACTTTTTCTTTTCTTCACTTTGGGAAACTTGGAAGCTTTTTCTGTGTCTCAGCAGAATTGTGTCATCAATTTCCCCACCATCCAGGAGAGGCCGGAAAGAAAGTGTCCTACGAGTAAGGGCTTCTAAATGTTGGGATGATTCATTGTGCGAGCTGCAGTCTTTTGAAAACTAGATAGAGTTTCTTCAGTCTGGGGTAATTTGCTTTAAAAATAGAGGGCCACAGAGTGATTTCTTTGGCATCCATCCCAATTCCATAATTCTGTGTTCTATAAAATGAGTTCCTTCATTCAGTAAATATTTATTACATTTTATGATCTATAAAACGACAGTGTACTCCTAGTGTGGAATGGAAGCACTCTTCTCCCATTTGCGTAGTCTACTTTGCTAATTTGCTGCAGTGAATTGAATAAGGCCATCATAATTGGCATTCGTCATCCCATAACCTTTTACTACTACACTATATATATTTACTCAGTACTGTAAAGGAAGCAGCTATTTTCTCTGACCTAGCAGAGTTTACAATCTAATTGCAGAGGGAAAATAATATCGGCAAGAAATAGCCAGATAATGAGACCAAAGTGAATACAAATAGCAGAGACTGTACATACAATGATGAGGAAGTCTGGCTTTATCCAAGAATGCTTCTAGAAAGAGGTGAGTCCTAAAGGAATAAATTATCTGAATCTGCAATTGATTTCTAAAATCAAACCGACTTATGAAGATCATCTTAATTAAAAATATTTAAAAGCGAAGAGCCTCATGCTGCTGACACATTCAAGCAGTGTCAAGAAATCCAGCCCATGTACTAAAAATGGAGCAGCAAATCTCAAGTAGTCTTTTGGCAGGATGCCTTTGGGGCTCAAGAGGGTTTACCGTTTGGTAAATCAGCTGCTATTTCCGAGCTCCGCAGTGTCACAAGAGTATCAGGTCTCGGCGCTGGGGCAGAATTAACCAGGAGAGCAAATGAAGTCGCTAAGAAGTTTTGAAGACATAGTTCAAGTCAAATGGTGTGCAGTGTAAAGTGTTACACTTGTATTTACTCAGCACGTTAACTATCTTAACCGGATCATGTATCAGTACTCTCCAAGTGCCCCTCACCCAAAGTGCTAAACTGGAGTGTGATTCTCCAAGTTAATTGACTGAGGTGCCATCTGGACTCTCCTGGAAAAGTTTCCAGTTTTAAAGAGGGAGGAATCAGGAATCCATTGGAGAAGAATTCCTCAGTGTAGACATGCAAATTAAGGAGCCTGAAAGAAATGAGATGGGCCTAAAAGAAACCAGGCATTCTACAGTGTCATTCAGTAATGTCAAATACATGAGTGACAGCATGAGCCCTTCAAGGACCTGACGGTCTCCCTGCCTTGAGCTGATTTCTCCATCTGGCCTTAACTGCTTCGGAACTCTGTGAAGCGTGTTAAATTTGAGAGGTTCAGAAGTTTTTCAAGAATTATTTAATCCAGGAGAATTCAAATCCCTATTTCGTTTCATATTTCATAGTCAAATTAAAAGTTTTCAAGGATGCTTTTGACTCTAAGTGACAGAATCCCAACTCAAAATGGCTAGGACAATAGAGAAATTCGTTGTTTTATATAACAAAATATTCAAAGGAGGGACTCTCGGCTCTGCTTCTCTTCCCTTTCCACATGCTGGCTTGGTCTTCTGATCACGCAAGCTGGTCACAGTCCCTACAAACCTCCCCTCCAGTGAGGCATCCACAGAGAACCAACACACGTCATCTTCTCCCGTGTCTCTTCCTTAGCAGCACGAGCAAACCTTCCCCATCGCCTCCCCTCAGACTTCCCCCAGCACCCCATTGGCCAGAATCGGGGCATGTGTCCACTTCTGAAGCTGTCAGTGGCAAGTGAAATGGAATTGGCATTACCTAAAAGTAATTATTTGGGGTGAGCAATTCTATAAGAGCAGTTCCACAGACAAATGTTTTACTGACAACTTAATTCAAACAAGCCATGGTGTATTCATTTTAAAAACACAATAAACCTGAAAGTACTCCGTCAGAGGAGGAAAAAGGGAAGAGGTATATCAAAAAAATCTGTGGAGATTTTTCAAACTAGACCTACTTCAGGTTATGTGAGCTTTCCTTTTAAACCCCCCACGTCCTACTACACCGCCCACTCCCCTGCACACGAACACATATACACCACCACCACCACCATTTAAGAAATCATAAATAGAGGCACCTGGGTGGCTCAGTTGGATGAGCGTCTGACTCTTGGTTTCAGCTCAGGTCACAATCTCAGGGTCGTGAGATCGAGCCCCGCGTCGGGCTCTGTGCTCAGCATGGATTCTGCTTGAGATTCTTTCCCTCTTCCTCTCCTTCTGTGCACTCTCTCTCTCTCTAAAATAAATAAATAAACAAATAAAATCTTTAAAACATCATAAATCACACAGCCAGATCAAACTGAAAGAAATTTAATTTGAATGGGTTGCCAAACCCTTTTTGTTAAAAACAAGACCTCTAATTGTATATTAATGACAATAGCTACTATTTATGGGACATATTATTTGGTGACATATTTCATATTTTACAGTCACATTTAATCTTCAGAAAAATTCTTGCAGAATATGTATTATTATTCTTATTTAACAGCCAATGAAACTCAGGCATAGAAAGGTTAAGAAAGTTACCTAAGACCACAGAGTCAGTAAGTGCCAAAGTGGAATTCAAATTTAAATCTGTTTCATTTCAAAGCCTGGCCACCTTCCTGAATGGAATTGCTGATCTCTCGGTAATAAACATAAAGTAATGATGAGTAGAAGTTCAACAGGCTTTTATCATATTTATTTTCAGTACTGTCCCTACACGGTATGTGCCTCTAGGTGACAGTTCTCATTAGTCCCACCAGCCCCTAAGTTTAGAGAGAAGAATGTGAATAGTGACTTGAAATTTGCTCATACGGGAATCGGGAGTACAGAAACACACAGCATAATACTTGCATCTGCACATGCAGCTACTAGAGGAAGTTTGCATTTTAACCATGAAAAAGATTTGCTAACCTTTAAACTTTAAGGGTGTGGTAGAAGAAGGTAACATTTTCTTTTTGGCCACTCATATAAATATCACCATTACTGGGGCGCCTGGGAGGCTCAGTCAGTTAAGCGTCTGCCTTCGGCTCAGGTCACGATCCCAGGGTCCTGGAATCGAGCCCCGCATCGGGCACCCTACTCCGTGGGAAGCCTGCTTCTCCCTCTCCTACTCCCCCCTGCCTGTGTTCTCTCTCTCTCTCTGTCTAAAAAAAATATATATATATATATCACCATTACTCCTGAAGTTTGCATGCCAAATCCTGACAAACACTTTAATTTTGGAGATGGCAGCAGAAGAAAACATTACTTGAAATGCAGAAGATCTCTTTATTATAATTATTTTGTATTCATGGTATGACCTCCAATCTCACATTATTCTTTGTAAGCCCTCAAGATTATCATTATCACATATATTGTTATAGCTGAAGCAAAAGACTCTATTTAAATAGGCACGTAGAGAGCAAGTGATGAAGGTCATATATGCCTACCTTCTCAGGCATTTAGAAGAAGGCATAAAAGTTTTTAAACTCTCTTTTTCAGAAAGGAAACAAAACATGTACAGGATTGTACTGATTTGACTTGATTAATTCAACAAATATTTACTGATGCACCAGACACTACTGTGATCCGTGAGGATGCAGGAGGGAGCCAAGCCAGAGGCCCTGGCCCCCAGTGTGCATATTCTAGTGAGAAGCTCAACAGAGAATAAAACTCGCCTGTGTCTGCTGGTGTGGGAAGCTATAAAGTAAAATATACCTCGGTAAAGGGCCAGGGCGGCCAAGGAAGAGGCTGCCAAAGAAGAGACATTTGATAGGAAAAAAAGACATTTTATTCTTATATTTTAAAAATGTAGTAACTTAAAATAGTAACAAATAACTGTTTCACACGAATGCCAAAGAAACCCAAGTACAGCACTCCAGAATATGCAAGTCCTTTGCACAACTGGGCTGCAGCACTCTTACTGCCCTTCTTTCAGAGGTAATTTGATAGAATATGCAAATGTGGGTTTCTTTCCCCCCCCTTTTTTTTTAAAGAGTTTATTTATTTATTTGACAGAGAGAGAGAACACAAGCAGGGGGAGCTGCAGAGAGAGAGGGAGAAGCAGGCTCCCAGCTGAGCAGGGAGCCTGACGTGTGGGACTCGATCCCAGGACCCTGGGATCATGACCTGAGCCGAAGGCAGACGCTTAACTAACTGAGCCACCCAGGCACCCCTAAATGTGGGTTTCTTTTACCTGATCACTGACAGAGACCCCAGAAGAGCCTGCATCCTTGGAATCTTGATAGCATGGTACCTCACGTGGAGGCTTTATACACAGGCCATTAGGGAAAGTGTGTCAATATAGGCATTTGTATATGATTTGAATTTTATGGCTTTCATTTTAGGGTGAAAAAGGAGCTATGGGAGAACCCGGACCCAGAGGACCCTATGGTCTGCCTGTGAGTTCTGTCTCTTGTCTCCAACTTCAGCATGCGTAGATGACCTGACACTGGCACGGTTAACCCTTCCCTGGTGGGGCAGACTAATCACATTAGAGGAGCAAAGAGCCATCCACTAGTTCTCCACAACACCAGTGTTACCATGTCCTTGATGGGTCACAGTCACATCTATTCTCCCACTCACATACAGACACACACACACACACACACACACACACCATGAGCTTGAGAGGATCAGAGATTGTCCACAAGATAAACAGACCTAACCTGAAAGCAGGACTCCCACTGTCAGGAAACACCCTCTCTGTACCATCTGACTAGACGCCCATAATTGGCACTTCCTCAGAAGGTCGCTACCAAAAGTGGGTGGGGAAGTTTTATTTAAGACAACTTTCTTCAGACTTTATCTGTTCTCATAGGTTACCTACTAAAACTAATCTTGCTAATAAAGGTGATTTCTCACATTGATTTTTACAATGACTTTGATGTTTCTGACCTAACGCACTGTAATGACAAGACCTCTTTAGAACGTAGAATGTTGATAGTGGCCTGCCTTCTGAAAATTCTGTTACACAGTCTTTCAAATTGAGGCTGCGGGCATGCTTCAGAACATTCCCTTTGGGGTAATTATAAATGATTCGATAGGGCCGGGTAGGGCTACAATAGACACATATAGTATATTAAGGTTTTTAACCCCTGTGTGCCTACCACATGCTTTATTCTTTACAGTTTTTGTGAACCAGAGTAATAAACTTAAGCCAGGATTAGTGCTGGCTGAAAGAGATGCTGATTTTGAAATAGATTTCAAAATCTAATTGTCAGAATTAAAGCAACTTCCCAGTAACTTTGGATGGATCCATTGTGTGACACAATAGGCTCATGGCCCTGATAATCTGCACCACAGGGGTAAATTTATCAATCCTTGCACAACAGTCTGGTGACTCCTTTGTATCTGGGAATTATTTATTGACAAAGCTTACTTAAAAACAGTTTTTAAATTGTGACACACCCTCAATATTTATAGACAAGGTACACATCTAGCCAAGTTAAAACTATACTTAACAATAAACAGTTTTCACATTCTTTTCTCATTTATGAGCCAAGTACTAAGTTACCAAGTTGAAGCAGTATTGATTTGCATATTTTATTAGTGCTGGTATGTTTTTAAATCAACTAACTGATATTTGTGCTTTCAACTTATTCCTGGATTGATCAGTTGGATGCCAAGCATTAAACTTCAGCGAAATATCAGGCTATGTAAACTAACTATAATAAAAAAATTTTTATGACCCTTAACTGCAGCATTAATGGTCACTTCACTTGATTTGGTGAAAGAAATTTGTATTACTAATCAATCAATAAAGACTCTTTTTCACATTTCTGAAGTAGTTGTTCTAATACTAGTGTTGCATGTGCAGGCAGCCTTAAAACAATAACAATAACCTATTCATGAAACTTAGGAACACTAATGTAGCTACTATGGTTCTTTGGCAGGGGAAAGATGGAGAGCCTGGTCTTGATGTAAGTAATACATGTACAATGAACATCTTCCTATTATAATAGATGCTGATGGTCTCCATCATCAATAATAGCAAAAATACTTTTTTTTCTGTGCACATAGTTATGCATATAGCATATATTGCTGTGTGTGTAGATCACAATATAAAATGCACCCCTAGTGTCTGCATGAGATAAACAGAAAAGCAAAACACATAACTAGTATAAAGTTAATAACCAACAGTTGATAATGGCATTTCAAAATACTTTCCCAAATTAGGGACACCCTGAACATCAGCAATTGAACCACTTATTTAAAAATATGCATAAAATTGAAATATCTTTCACGTGCCACCCTTCGGGAATGGTATACTATGTTTATTCTCAAAGCTGCTATGCAATATTTCTTCCTCTTAGCATAAAGTGTCTGTATGTTTTATAATAACATAATTCTATAAAAAATAGAGAATGTCAAAAGTAAATGCCTCTTGAAATGATCACTGTATTATGTGAATATCATAGCAGCCTTATTATGTGAAGAATAATAAAAGCAAAAGTAATAATAGTTAACTTTTTATTGAGCACCTGTTTTGGGCAAGCATAAAATGCTGTGAGGTAAGTGATTTGCCCAAGGCCACACAAATCAGTGTCCTTGCTAGGATTCAAACTAGGATCCTGATATACTTTCCACTATATAAATCTTAGGAGAAAAAGCAAGAAATGTGTTTCATATAGATAATTGAGATGTTAGACAACTATTACTCCTAAGTGGTACTTTAACTATCTAGGTTTTGAGATTCTTGATGGTACTATTTTTCTTCATATTTGTGTTCAGGAGCATGGAATCTTACATTTTTTTAATGTGATTTTGCCACAGTTACATCAGTAGATCTTTTTGGTTTGCTTTTTATCCTCTAGGGCTTCCCTGGTCCACGAGGCGAGAAGGGTGATGTAGGAGAAAAGGGAGAAAAGGTGACCTCTCCATTCTAGCATGTGCCTGTTTGATTTTTCTCACGCCGTGTGCTTTGCTGTTCAATCTATGCGATTCTTTCATATATCTAATTTTTCTCCATCCTGTGCTCCAAAAACACACCAATGCCTGATCTAAAAAAACCAGGTCTTCACAGAGGAATGAAGAAGGCTACAGTGCTAGAAATAAGGGCACAGTCTAGCATAGAAGAAAAAAATTGGCAGGCTTACCTGACACCAATTTATTGAAAGATGTAATGTCCAGGGATTCTTGAAGGTGAAATAAAAAGGCATTTATTACATCAAAGTAAACTTAAATAGCACAAATCTGCAAGAGTCTTCTGGCAGAGCTCACCTAACCCTGTAAAGCCAGCATCTCATTTTTATGCACAGCATTCCAGTACAGAGTTAGTAGACGTGTCCGGTATCCTGATTTTTTTATTGGAAAATGGAGGGCAAGCAGTGTGACTGATAAACCCCAGTGAGTTTATCAGAGAGTAGGACTTGCCACTTTCAGATGCTGGAGATATTTTTAAATGAAGATATTAGTGTATTTTATGAGGCTGGTGTTCAGGTTCTATCTCGGGACCAACGGCCCCAGCGTATATAGCAGCCAATATCAGGCAAATTGGTTTTATGTCTGAAAGCAAAATTTGGATAATGGATTTTTGAAATCATTTCTTCCTTTCCTCTCCCCTTTGCTTGGGTCCTTGAATAGTAATTGTTTACACTGGACACAGCAAAAGAAGTAAAAGTGGCTGAAATTGTACCTTCCCACTTCCAATTTAAACCAGTTCTGTTTCTCAGATTAATTTATGTCTTTCTGAAAACTGTACTTAACAGTTTTCAAAACCCTATAAATTCTCTCTAACCATGAAGTTGATTGCTGTTGAAAAGCAAGGCCAAATTAGAATTGTCAAAGAAAGAAGGGTATTAGGCCTGCTGTGTGTTCCTTAGGCTTTAGACATTACCTGGCTTCCCACTGGTAAGAGAGCTCCTGTCATAGTTATGTAAAAGCAAGATCATCATCATTATCAATATCATCACATTTATTGAACACTTATTATATGTTTCCCCAAAAGCTTTACATACGCTAAGTCTCTTAATCCTCATAACAACCCCCGCCCTGAGATTGGTGCTGTTATTGTCTCCATTTCACAGACAAAGAAACTGAAACATAAAAAAAAAAAAAAGATTCCTTTACTCTGAATTATAAATGCTAACTATAAAATATGCATGTTTTGATTTGAGATAAATTGTGCATGCAAGCTTTTAGCCCAAGGTCGAGGTGCTTTAAAGAGTAGAGACATTTATTTTATGTTTATTTAATGGGTTGTATGAGTCTAAAATCTTATTCACTCAGAAGTATGTCACCATTATGGGGATACTCATTTTAATGATCTTTCAAACAAAGAAGAAATTACCCGTATTGTAACTTATGAAAACACAAAGCTATAAATTTAATCCTCAGAATAATGTTAATAACTCATACAAAAATATTCCCATATTTCAGATTCCATGATTAGAAATTTTATATTTAGGAAAATTGGATTCAAATGGGAACACTTTATGCATATCATTCTTCGACATGGGAAATAAAAATTAGCAATAGCCCTCATATGCTCAGGGCAGATAGTTTTGTGTTGCATAGGGAATCACTAACTTACAAAATTATGTTGGTTCATAATAATGCTGATTCATTGTTCTTTGTATAATAGTGTCGGTTTTCCATAAAGCTTGAGGTCCGCTAACATATTACTGAAAAATGATTCCTGTAGCCTGTTAGAGTCAACATTCATATGACAACACTTTTCTGGGGAGTGATTAATTTCAGTTGGTTTACCAAATAATGAATTGAATTCTAAATTATCAATACCCAACACACCTGTCTCACTATGTGAAGAAGAGTCCCCTGCCTCCTGGGAGGGAAAAGCTCACCCAACCAAGTTTAAAACAATTTTACGTCGTGACATTGAAGTTATTTGCTGAGGATGTTGACTGATCTTGCATGAGTGAGCAACTTAGTCCTGAACGATCCTCCCAGCTTACTTCCTGTCACACCTGCTCTCATTTCACCCTGGATTCTCAGGTCTTCGTCTTTGATCATGATAAACTAAACAACACAGAATTTCTCTCTTTCCCCAGTATTCAAGAAACCCAAGTGTTTTTGATTCTGAGCCTTCTGATGCAATCTTTTTGGCACACAGGAGACAAATGAGGAGCTTTCACTCACACAGTCAGAATGAATGCACTAATTTGAATGCTTATCTCATATATATCTTATGTATATGTCTTTGAATATTCATGTTGTTTCGCTTCTGAAATTATTCACTTTTATTGTAACTGCCTTCCTGAGTGCGGAATGAATACACTAATTTAAATATGTATTGCACAGTATTTTGTATTCTGTACAGCACCAACTTCTTGTCTATAAATATGCAGAGATATTTATGTTAATAAGAAACAGCTGAGATGCATTCCTTCCTTCTCCTCCTTTTGCCTCCTTTCCTTAATTCCTCCATTCCCATGATCCATGCAGATTTCCACAACCTTTACCTTGATTCCTAAATACTAATTTCCATGGCTACATTCCCACTATGTAATTATCCTGCCTACCTCATTTTTAGTATTAGCTCAACTGAGTCCAAACTGCTTTTCCTCTCTTGAACAGAATTTTTTTTTTTTTTTTTGGCTTTTGTTACATTGTGAGTAAGCTGGAAACCCATTTACCATTGTGAACACCTGGCATGATATCTGTAAGAGTGAATTAAAGAAAATCCCTCGATTTATAAATAAGTCCGTTTCTCCAACTGGCATTGCTGAGAAGTATTAGCACTTTTAAAATTTGTTTACCTGACTTAATAAAGAAAGTATTTGCTTTTAGTTTCCTAAAAAAAAGTTAAAAGAAAGAGAAGCATATTTCAATATACTGAATATTTTTTTTAATGAGAGCTACAAAAAATAATGTCATAAAATTGGATACATTTCCAAAAGAGAGAAGCTGTTAATATTCTGTCTTTTTGTCTGGCTCAGTGTAGCTTTCATCTGTTATAGAATTAGAAAAAAAAAAAAAAAAAAAGTCAGCTGACAGTATTGAGAATTGGGTGAAGTATTCATCATTCCTCTGAATCTGACCTGCCACCGGCTGGCTCCCATACAGTTGGTATCCGTCATCCTCGCCGGATCTGCGGCGGAAACACCTCATTCACCAAGACTAGGGCGCTGGGGTCTAAGTCGGCACTTGATGTGTTGGCTTTTCAAATCTCCTTCTTTCATCTTGTTGAGTGTCTTAAGTAAAACCGCACCTACCCTGCCCAGAATCCATTGTCACTCTGAAAGTCTAGGTTATCTTTTACAGTATCGTGCCTTACCCAAACCAGAAAACAGTGGTAAATGCCCTTCCAGACGTTTATTGGCTAAACCATATTTTGAATCGCCATTATTTCCCCCCCCAAATAAAACCTGTCTTTTATTTAAACCCTTATATCCACAGGGGGAAAAGGGAAAGAAAGGCAAAAAGGGGCCTAAAGGGGAGAAAGGAGAACAGGGTGCTCCTGGATTAGATGCACCTTGCCCGTTGGTATGTCTGACTCATGGAACTCTGTCTCCAGATGTCATGTGTGAAGGAATAAACTGGGAGAAGAGCAAGTTGGAGGGACGTGTAACAGCAGGGGTTCTGATTGGGGGGGTTTAACAGAGGCTTCAAGGGACCACACGCATCTATCTCGGGCTATCCCGGTATATTCCATGCCTCGTTTCTGGCCACCAGCTCTGTTTGGTTTCTTAGCACTCAGATATTGACGTGCAACTGGAATGTGACTATAGCATCTGAAGACGAATTTGTGCTATTCCACACCATTCAAAAGAGAAAGTCACTGTTCCCAGAGAAGCCTTGATTACAGGGATAGGTCGAGCTCTTTTTCCATCCAGCTTCAGTGGATGTTACTTTGTCCTTCAGAGTTGCTCCTCTCCCAGCCTTTTGGTTTTGTAGTTATTTCTTTAGCAGAATTTGTGCTTAAGTGATTTCTTGTGTTAGTAACATTATGAGTTAATCTTTACAAACAGGGATTCCGTGGCGTTAAGGGGGAAAAAGGGGAGCCAGGCCAGCCTGGCCTGGATGGGCTGGATGCCCCTTGCCAATTGGTACAGTATTTCTCTTTCCTACCACCCTGCATGCAATTCCTTTGTTTATTACATATTCATCTCTATCAATGTAAAGTGGTACTTCTGGAACAAGCTTTACATGATAAACACACTACATGCATGTGCATGAACAGCTCCTTCAGCATCTCTGCAGAGTGAAGAGAGCAAGCTCGCCTTTCCGTCAAAGACTGCAAATTAACCTCCTGACATTGTCCTCACAACTGACCCGACTGCCATGTCTGCATTCTGGGGAATATTAACCTACTCCAAAAATATTGAAAGAATACATTCAAATGATGTAAAAATCTTATATGTAAAGGGACTACTAGGCCATGACTTTGGGTTCTATCCCTAAATTTAGCTCCTTTTTTTTTTTTCCTTTTTCTCTGAAAGAAATAAAGACATTTTTGCCTCTTCCACTACATTTCTGTCAGGCCGTAAATAAGGCCAGACCGACAGAGTTAAGCTTCTGTGGTCAAGAGTTAACCAGTTCAAGGGAATGCTGTTAAGAGACCATGGGGAAGGAAACCAAACTTCCCTGAGCTTCTAAAGATGGTAATAGTCTGCAGCCCAACCCTCTTCTTTGTCACATAACCTTTTCAGTGTAATGGTCTCTCCTTTTGAAACTCACTTTCCCAAAGTAGACAGAACTCCCCTATCCCCATTGGCATGACTCAAAATCCTCCTTATACTAAAATCTAAAATTCTACTGGGTGACCCTCTCCTTGTACCAATCTGGCATTACCAAGTTTTTCCCAAATATAAAGCTATTTCAAAGTGGGGTTTTTTTTTACATTTAAAAAGAAAGTATATTCATATTTTCTGAGGTATAAAAGAAAACTTTAGAGTGGTTTTATACTTCTTGATTGTTATACTTGGTCTGCATGTTCTTATATTATTCTTCAGTGCTAAGCATGATTCTTTAAAGACTTTCTTAAGGCTTTTAAGAGATTATATTTATAGGAAAAAATGTATTTGGTAAATAATTATAATTAAAAAATCTCAATATGAGTCTTATTTGCTTGTCATTAGTAGTAAATAATACCTTACAATCATTTTGTTAGAGGAAAACACAAGCATGCCTCATAATATATCGAGTCTTCCTGCCTTATTTCTATCATTTGTATCTGAAGAGTGCTTGCACTTTAAATGAAAGTAAATTGTGCGATATTTTAAGAATCCTTTGTTGAATCAGAATTGGTTAACCGACTTCTAAAGACTTTTTAATTAAAAAATTGATAAATGCTATGGATAACATCTTACTATAAAGATATAGATGGACTGCCTGTCTTTTAATTCAATTAATAAAATGCGTTCTACTATATTGGCTTTTAGTATGGAAAAATAAAAGATACTGGCATGTGAAGGGCTATGAACTTCAGATAGAAATGGTTCATCATTGATTATTCATCATTATCATGCATTCAACCATAGACCACAGTGACCAGGAAGAGAAGTTGTTTTTGTTTATTTAATAAAGATAATTGTGAAATGTGTTTTAACGAAATTAAGAGGAATAGTACAGACTTATTATCTAAAGGTGGAACTGGGTAGGCCCCTATGCTTTGTAAACTACTTTTTCAAAATTAGGCGTAATTTTTTCTATATGTATTTTCAAAATGTGTTCTCACACTAGAAAGCATTTGAATTTTCTTCCTTTTAACTAACGTTGGGTATTCTATTGGGACTTGATAATTAGAAAAAAAAAAAAAAAACCCAAGATTACAGGCACCTAAAGGGTAGAAATCCATTTTTTAAGCTTGTGAGCATGTGAATTGTGAAGTATGTTCACTTTTGTGGAGCCTGAAGAATTCTTACTCTTCTTTTTAAAATAGGGGCCAGATGGATTACCCATGCCTGGCTGTTGGCAAAAGGTAGGCTTTATGGAATTATTTCTAAAAGAAGCATTTCCCCTATCTCTTCCCCTGGCTTGATTTTTTCCATTTAGAATAGACCTTTTGAATTTGACATTCCTGAAAGTTGTTTGGGCATTAAAAAGCAAAAGATTCTGTCTCTAGAATATCTTTTGATTAATATATTTACTGCTGATTTCCTCCTAAACTGATGAGTGAAAATAGTTCTTAACAAACACTCTAACTTGGAAACCTTCCTTATCTAATCCTTTTTGTGGAATGGAAAGGGGCAGTGCATCTTGACAATGGTTTGCTTACATAATAAACTCCTTGTCCTCCTACTATTTAAAACTACTCTTAATTGTGGTTCTTTTTCTATTTATGCCCAGTTACGTAGGCAAACATGCAAATACGTGGTAGAACCCTGTCAATATTAATCACAAAGCTGAGAAAGCAGAAAGTGTAAGCATGATTTTTTTTTCTTCAGTGATGATTTATTTAGGAGAATCTGTTTATATTTAAGCTGGTGTTTTTTATGGTATCCATTTATTCTAGCCTCTTCATATGGCTACCCATGGTCACTGTGTATATGTTCAGTATGGAAGGGAACTTCACAGAAAACCTTCTCTGGACAAAGACTGTATGAGGAGCCCTTTCATACAGGGGATAGCATTTTACTTAATCCTCATGATAACCCTAGAGGGTATTATTGTCCTGAATGATGCCGATGAAGAAACCGAAGTCCAGAGAAGTTAAGTCACTTCCAAGGGCAAGAGCTAGGACCCAAACAGAACGAGAAGTGGGCGGTGGAAAGCAATGGCAGGACCTGAAGCAGGGAAGAGGCCTGTAGGTGCTGTCCTAGTCCAAGAATACCAACCCTTTACACACTAACTTTGAGAACTTAATCAGAAAGAACTGTGCATATATGCTACTGACGGATAAAGGAACTCCACGGATGGAAAAATGAGCTAGGGGGAAGTATCATGCTGCTTTGACCATTTTGAAGTTTTTTTCTCTAATGCCTTGTGGCTTATTGAGTAACTTTTGACAGGCATGCCTCATTGGCAAAACTATACAGAACTCCAGGATTGCAGAGAGATGGAGAGAAACTTGACTCTCCTCAATGTGTCTCATCTCCTCAGCTCCGTTGGTGAGGAGATCCTGTGTAACTCACTCTCCCGCTTAGCTGTACCCCCCACTTCACCTCCACCCCCCCACCCCCACCCCCGGCCAGGGAAAGAAAACCTTCTCTGTCAGGAGTGTCATTTATATTTAGCAGCTCCACATACTCACTTTCAGCCTGTCAAAGAATTAGCTCAATCACAGCTGGGCTCAGGGGGTTCTCAGGAAGGTGGGCCTATCATCATATTCTTCTTCACCTGAGGAAAGTATCCTTTCACCTTCAGAATCCCTGTTTTCAGAATCTTGAATACCATCCTGAGCTGGAATTACCATTTACTCTTTAACCGTTGACCTGTAATCTAATACTGTAATGATTTTTTAATACAGTCCTAGGTACACTTCACATAGAGGGAGATGTTGAAAGGCTTACTTTATCCAGCCTTCTGACATAACTCAGAACTTGGGTTTACATAATTATTGGCTGCTTCTAAATCACTTCCTTTTTGTGAGGGCCTAGTAATCATGGCACCAAGCAAAGGACTCATCTTTTTGGTTCATGAAATGGCCAAACCTGGTAGTAATATGAATAGCATTAGAAAATCAGAAATTTCCCTTTTAAGAACTCATTTTTCCACAGAATAGACACTATGTTCTACCTAGGATTAAGGACTTCTTTAACAACTTTTTTTTTTTTTTTGAGAGAGAGAGAGAGAGAGAGGGAGTACGTGGGAAAGAGGGAGAGCAGGAGAGAAAGAATCTCAGGCAGGCTCCATGCCCAGTGCAGAGCCTGATATGGGGCTAGATCTCACAACCCTGAGATCATGACCTGAGCCGAAATCAAGAGTTGGATGCTTAACCAACTCAGCCACCCAGGCGCCACTCTAACATCTTCTTATACAAAGAACTCAATAAGAAAACTTCAGTACAGCTTACCACATCCCCAACACACCCAAATGCAGATCATTGTGCGCAACCTTGTCTAACACCTCCTCACTCCAAAAAAAAAGAAGAAGAAGGCGGGGAAGAGGAGGAAGAAGAAAAAGAAGAGGAGGAAGAAGAAAGAAACAATTAGAAAAAGAAAATGTTCTAAAATCTCTTATGTGGTCAACTTAGCTATCTCAAATTATTTTTTAAGTGATATTTTTTTAAAGAAGGCTAGCCAATTATTTTAGTTAGTCCTGTTTTACATGGACTACCCTTTTAAACACTGTTAAAGTTATTAGCCTCTAGAGCACAGTGGTAAATGTTTGAAAATTCAGAATGTGGTAGCAACGTAAATTACTGTGATTAATTGAGAGTATCCTTGGTCATGATATTCTAATACTAATACTTTCATGCAAAACTGTTTGGTGTTTGTTTAAATGGCTTTTCTTTCTAGATATAGTTCTGTTTTCTAAATTTTGAAGAATAATGATGTAGCAGTTCACAGTGTAATTTGTACAGTGAATAAATGGCAGAATTTATGATTAAGAAAGTACTTTCAGGGGGTGCCTGGGTGGCTCAGTCAGTTAAGCGTCTGCCTTCAGCTCAGGTCGTGATCCCAGGGTCCTGGGACGGAGCCCCATGTCGGGCTCCCTGCTCAGTGGGGAGTCTGATTCTCCCTCTGCCCTTCACCCAACTCTTGTGCTCGCTCTCTCTCCCTCTCTCTCTCAAATAAATAAATAAAATCTTTAAAAAAGTACTTACAGGCTATTAAAGTTATCCTTCCTCATCCAGAGATTAAAAACTATGTAATAGGAAAAAGACCTATAGGCTTCATATTTTTTATTCATCAGATTCCTTTATTTATTTTTCATATTTTTTAATGTTTTACTAACTTTATTTTGTGAGGTAGGGCTGACAGGTTTGCAGCAAAACCTTCCTAAAGCAAGGTGACAGATTTTTTTTTTAGTTAAGTTTTAAAATCTGGAAGAAGAAAACAAAGAATCTTTAAAATTCTGTAGATTTTTTTACAAAACACTGTACTCAAAAAAATACATCTCTTTAAATTTTGAGTTTGGGGCAAAGAATACTTCCATAGTCACATTCTCTGGTGTTGCCATGACATGCAGAAACATTGAGTGAACGCCATCTTCGAAGATCACAAATACCTGGCCTCTTAATCCCACCTGCTATAGCATCTGTTCTTCCTGGAGAGAGAAAAACAAATGTTTTTAATTAATGAACTGGGCATTCTACTTTTCTCAATGGGTTTTGTTTTGTTTTGTTGGGTTTGTTTTTTTTTTTTTTGTAAAAGTCAAGTCCCCAAGATCTGCAATATAAGTTTATATCTCAAAGATCATTGTCCCTCAGTTCTCTCAGACTTAACTTTAGTTCTAGGAAAACCTTAATAGTTATGGAGGTTCAAAACGAGCAACAAGAGATTTATGGTACCTTAGATCACCGTGGAACCTCCAGTAGAGCTCGAAGACCTGAGAGCAGGCAGGTTTATAGTGCACACCATCCGCGTGGAGCAGGGCTTGCAAAAGGCCAGAGGAAATCAGAGCCAAAGGAGAGTAGTATTATAGTCAGGTTGGGTGAAGTAAACAGTACCACCGAGGGCAGAGTCCTCAGCCTCTTCCCCAGTGGCTTTTAATGTTTGGAGAAGATTATGTAAGTATAGGACATGTATCTTAATTATGGTACATATGTGATAAAATCCTAATTTTCTGCTTTCCCAGAATCATTACTGAGAAACAGACCATAAACTTCTCAGTGGCAAAAGAAAAATGTGGGTTGAACCCAGGATGGAAATTTTAATAACACCCTGGAGTTTTAGAAAAGTAATACTTGGGACACACATCACTCAGCTTATTAATTAAAAAAAAAAAAACATTCAGGGTTCTACCAGTTTTCTTAAAATAAATGTTAATTTGGAATTTTTATTCTAGACCACTAATCCTATGTATGTCTTTTCTGTTGTTTGTTTTTCTGCAGTGATGAATCTAACCTTCCGAGCATGAAGTTGTATATATAAGGGTCCACTTTTTATATTTATAGTTGAAAATCGAATTGCAGATTTTACAAGTCTGAGATATGTTTACATATAGCTGCTTCTTCCTGTTTGCAGTAGTACACATGTCCATCTTTTCTCCACTTACATCTGAAATTGGGCAATATGTGAAACCAGTGAGAAGCCTGCAAAAAAAATATAAATCAGTATCTCTTTATCTTATGTGAAGATATGTATTTAAATGGACACATCAGTGATACAGAATGATTGTTCTTGCTCTTTTCTGACTTTGGGCTTGTTAATTGCATGGACAAAAAGTGCCATGAAATAGTTTACATGAAATTGTGACCAAATATGGACTCAAAACTATGAAAATGTACTATACTAACTAACTGATTTTAGGGTTTATCCTCGCATCCCTACTCACCTTCACTGTTAGCATTGATTTGTGCCCACACCACCCACTGAAACTGACTAAAAAAGCATGACCGTGTGCCAAGCCTGCTTGTCATTCAGATGCTAGCATGCCGCTTAGTGAGTCCTTTGATCACATCTGAGCTTTTATTTCTTTTGTCATCTCAAGGGGGTTACACCATGGCTTATTGCCAAAAAGAGATAAGGTGGCGGAGAGCATACACACAAATGGTCTTGTATTTTGAGGGAGTTGCAGTCCCAACTGCAGACCTTCAGCTTCCAGTATTGCGGGCTCACATGGCCACCTTGGTTGAAATATCAAGGGGTTGAGCTGGTTGCCGCCACCATTTTTCCTTGGGCTGCCCTTGACAGTGAAGATAAGGGAAGAGGACCGGTTTGGCATCCTGCACTGTCTCTCCTGTGACCAAGTAGGAAAGAGGTTTACACATGGCGGGCACCCAGAACAACAGACTTTAAAAAAAAATAAACTGTATTCCAACAAGTGTTAATATGGGTGCTTTTGGAAACTGACAGAGGCATATAGCATTTCTTTTGGATAGGAGATTCTTGGAATGGCAGCCCCTGTTCCCGCAGACAAAGGATGCGTACATCCCACCAAAGAGAAGGGGTACCACTCCCGAGAATAGATTGGCTGAAATATCCTCTTCTGAAATTGTAGGGGAGCTTACCCTACAACCTCTATTGAAGCTGATGCTCTCCTTCCTTCCAAGATCCAACGCATTTCGAACATTTTCTACAAAGTTCTAGAAACAGAAAGATATTTTTCATCCTTTTTTTATGCTTTTCTTTTCTAGTCCCGGGGAATATTAAGAAAAGATTTGTTTCAGTTTTTGTCACATTTGTTTAGAACAATTTTTTTAAAGTCTTCAAATCCTAATAACTTGGTAGCAATAGTCAAGATGACGTTTTACTAACTTCTCTCTTGTTTTGAATAATTGAAGAGACTATAAAGGAAACTCCACTTTCAGTTCAGTCATTGTAAAGCATCAAAGTTAAGCAATTTCTTGAGTACTTTTTGACTTTTTTTTCATATGATGACTGTAACTTACATAGTGATCATCAGTTAAGTCAAGATTTGGTCACATTTGATAGTATTAACTCTTTTCTATTTCTTATCATTCTATTTAGATCTAAGTTTTGTCCATATTTAGATTTCTTTATCTTTTTTTACATTTCTAAATGTTTGTCTTATGCACAGACCAAATCTGTGTGTCAGAAAGCTGTGAAATATAGTTGGCATAGAGTATTTTTTCACCTATTTGCTCAAAACTTACTTAATTGTATTAGACTGAGCATTTCTTTGCACAGTAAAGAGTTGGTAATATGTTTTGAAATGCTTATTCTGAGTGGAAGGGTTACATTAGGAGAAACACCATCAAAGAGGAGTAGTCTCTCTTTCAGCCCATAGGACAATATACTTTCTCTCCTGACTTAATGCCATTTTGTGGGAAAATTTCTAGTTCCATTCATAAATTTCCACCACCAGAGGGGAAATTAGCTCATCACTGGCTTGTGGTGACAACAGTTAAGATATGACTATAAGACAAAGATCCTAAGATGCTTGTGATCTCTTTCATATTGTATAACCAAATGTTCAATTATACAAAATGCCTTCTTTTTATTTCTAATAAGTTTTTGAGATTGGAAAGATGTCCAAATTATTAGATCAATCTAATTGGTAACATTTCTAGTAACATTCCACACTTGAAGCCAGTTCAGCATTTTTAAAACGATAGAGGGCCTTCCTTTTCCAACCATCTCTTGTTTCACGTGGTTAGGAAAAAGTATTGTTCAATGTCTGAAGCAATTTGTCTTACATGGTTTGGAAACATGAACCAAAGCAGGTAGAACTACTGTCTCTTCAGGAAAACAAACAGCAGTGTCTTGAGAAAAATCTGGTGGCTATATTTCTTTCTATCTTTCTTTCTACTCCTCTAGTAGAAAGAGGTATTGAGATGAATCACTATTGAAAACTTGCACAGCTTCAAAACAAAATACCTCAACATCAAAGAGAAACACTTTATACACACAAAAAAAATTTTTTTGAACATAGCCCTTTAAGAATACTCTTCTGTCCTATGTGTGTACTGGGTTTTTTGCTCTACAACTGATATGACAACATTGATTTTTATTCTATGAGCAAACGAAGCTGTAGACTCCTGTTACATTTATTTCCTTGGGAAAAACAAAGAGATGATAGTACTTCTCCTTGTTCCGTGGAATTATTAGGTCTTAACCACCATGGATAATCTTAAACTTTTGGTTACTAAAATATTTCCAGCCATCTATTTTGTCATCAATATAGAGAATCCTCAAATAATTGCTGAATGAACTAATAACGTATATCTGCTGATATATGTGTTGGCAGATATCTATTTTTCTTTAAGATTTCAACCCTTAATTTGTATTATTGGGTAGAGGATTGAGAAAAAAATACATGAACGATACATTGGAAGTAAGTCAAGAGCTACTTCTATTTCTGATAAGCATCCTTTAAGGATGCCAAATTGGTATGTGTTTTAGCTTTGAAATTGTTTTCCATTCATGTTGGTGCTAATGCATTTTTTTTTCTTTATGAACAATGCAACTCTACTATGGATAATTTCATTTTTCTGTTTAATAGCATTCCTAAACTGTTAGTGTGTGATTTTATTTTTAAAGTTCATGAATTTGCTGTAATATGGTTCAATGACCAGTCTTTCCTAATGTAAAACAAAACAGTGTACCTATAGATGATGTGTGTTTACTTGGATCATGGATCCTTTTATTTCATGTTCATTTCATGTACCATATGCCTTTATCAACTTTCTTCCTCATATTTTAGCTTATTTCATTTGATTAAGTCTGACAAAACCAATGTTAGAGAAGTCTAACACATTCATAGAGTACCTGACACACAAATACGCCCCAATTTTTTTTCTAGCTTTCATTTTCCTTATGAGAAGCTGTCTTGGAGGATTTTTCTTTCTTGTTTGATTTTATAGAAAACATAAGAATATCTAGGATGTCTACCAAAAACAAAAAATTCTGTTCTTGAATTTACTTTCTGTGCATGATGTTCTGATGGGACAGCAAGAACATATGCATCCATAGTTCACGTTACAGGTCCTCTGTCTACAACGCATACATATATCTGCTAGTTTGGAAAATGCTCAAAACAGCGTTCAAGACCTATGGAAAAATTGTCCGGTATCTTATGTTTTTATCACTTAAAAAAATGTGCTTAATTTTCCAAGCTTTTTTTATGTTACTGTTGTACCATAAAAAGCTAATACTGCTTTTCATCCTTTCTTTTTTGCCACTATATATTATCTTACCCAGAAATAAGTTATGCTTGAATGGTGGGCAGTGTTTTAATCTTCTAATAAGCAATCATAGGAACATACAGAGATTGATATTTGAAATCTTGTTTTTCTCTATGTCTTCATAGCCAAGTTACACTAATAATTAATGTTACTAAAGTGAACTTTTTAAATTTCTACCAAAACAAACAAAAAAACCTCTGCTATCTCTGAAAAATCAAATCCATAGCAATCTAATCTTGTGTTCTCAAAAATAATAATTAAGAACAAGCACATGTGATTCTGGCAATTAAAAAATCATTTCTAGTGGAATTAACATACCTAAAATTATTTTAAAATGTAAGGACCTTCCATCCCTACTTTTTCCCACTTTGTGGACATATCTTCATATTGGCTAGATTTACTTTATGCCATTAGCAGAGATAAGCTTCCAACTTAAACTTTTGGTGGATTTTGTTTTGCTAATCCAATATTGAAACATTTTAATGGCATTTCTGATTTTTTAAATGTGTTTAATGCATAAGATTCCCTATGCTGCTTTATTGACAGAACTGTCCTTTGGGGAATAGGAAGACTTTTGCAACCTGACCTGTTATGTTTGATTTATCAATAAATTACCAACATTTCTCAAAATGTGGTAGATATTCTCACGTATTTCAGAAATATTAATAAATTGGATTCACAAACGAATGTCTTACCTATTGTTGACATTTATGTGAATATTCTTTATACTGTTGTAAATGTTTCATGCAACTTAATAACATTTTAAAAAGATGTATGTATCTGATTTTCCATTAGAAAATATTATATTTTTATTTGTATTTTTTACATTTTAAAGTTCATCTCTACGTGCAGCTATTTTTATATTGCCAAAAAATCACATAAATACAAAATAAGAGGAAAATGCAAAAAAAAAATATTTTGGCAAGCATTACACTGCATATTTTTCTTAACATTTTGTGGGCCAGTCTCATGTAATTGATTATTCTAAGAATGTGTTGTGTCTTATCACTGTAAATATGGCACAAACCTGATTTTCTCAATAGTGTACATAATTGAAAGATTGAATTCTCCCTGTTTGACTTCTTATTTCAATTTTGTTATAATTTCTCCAGCTGACAGTGCTGAATCAAAAGACATGTGCGGTTTTTGATGTGCAGTTTGGAGATAATTGCATTGTGTTCAGTTTCTAATTTGTTTTTATTTGCTTTTTTAACTTGTTTTCAGGGTTCCTAGTTTGTGAGAAGTTGATCTTCAGAATTATTTTTACACTATTTATGACTTATTTTCATAATGTAAAAAGTGTGTAATTATTACAATATTAATCCAAACTATGGTAATGAATTGTATTGTTATAAAGCTTTATTAATGTTCATGAACACCTGGGCCTGTTTTCTCTGATTTAAACACAGTCCATAAAAAATTTTGTTCTATTCTTCTACCATACTGTAATGTCACCATTCAGCTTAGTGCACATAACTAGCTATGGTGATTTTCTATTAAAAACAACAACAACAACAACAACTAGCACTTTCTGTTTATCAGGTTATGCCTCTAGGTCGGGCTTCCCTTCAAAACTCACTTTTTTTCCCAGGATTCTCCATTTTGGTGAATTAAGATTCCATATACCAACTGACTCTTAGCTCTACCACATCGAATCAATCATTGTGTGAGTAAAATGCAGTACATAGTAATCACTTAAATGTATTGAATAATGAATGACTGAGTGCCTCCACTAAAATCACCAGTTGTTTCCCAGTCCTGAGTAAAAGAGCATACTTCCCAGTCCTTGCCTTTCCTGCCCTCACCAGCACCACCAGATGTAGTTGTCCAAGCTGTCCTCTTAAACACCCTGCTCTTTAGTCCCCAGGTCCCTCTCCTCGTCATTTCCTCCTGTTTTTCTTCCTCATTTTCCTTTGCCAGTTCTACCTCCTCTCCCTGCTTGTTAAATCGTGACCCTCAGAACTCTGACCTGCATCCTTTCTTTGCTTTTGCTCTTCTCTGACACACTCTAGGAAAGCCTGTTCATTCCCATGAAATCCAAGTTTTTATCTCCATCACAGATTTCCTTCCAACTTCCAGACCAACTGTGATGGGCATGTACCCACATAGCTTATCACCTTCACCTACACACCTGGTTCTCTTCCAGACTTAATATTAGAGTGAACATATGATCCCCACCTGCCATCTAAGCAAACATGGTAGAAACTTCCGAATCATTCTGGACACTGCCTACTTCTTGTCACCGACCCGTTCCCTCACATAGCATCTAATCCATTACCAATCCCTTCAATTCTACCTCCTAAATGTCTCTCAGATCCGCTTCCCCCTTTTTTTATCCCCATTACTATTGCCTTGGTTCATCTCCCCTCCCCCCACTTTTCCCTTGGACTTTTAGAAAAGCCTCTAGTTGGCCTCCCTGCCTCTAATAACCACCTCCTCTCCACCTCAAACTCTGTAACACCCTGAAGGCGATGATTCAAAGAAAGCAAATATGGCCATGTCTTATTTACTTGTGAGTTCATCCTCCCATTTCATTTCACATAGAATTTGAGGCAAATTAAAAGAATGCTTATAAAGTAAAATATGTAAGTTTAAAAATAACCAAGAAAACTATGTCTAAACCAAGTTCAAGATCACAAAGAAAGTTGTGATGAAAAGGTAGAAGGTTTAAAATTTTATGGCTCTGAGCTTCACAGTGTTCATGGAAAAGAAGAAATAAATCAGTAACATGTTTACATCATCCATAAAGTGAAAATATACCACAGTACTTTCTCAAAGAATCAAAGCTGATTGGTAAGAAATTACTTATGTGAGATTTCTTATACAAAATCCTGTCTTTTAGGGCATCCCTATAATGAACATAACAGCAGATTTTTATAATGTTCCTCAATGTAAGCCAAGTGTACGTGCCAAAAACCAACTTCACTGAGAACAGCTCTTCAGGAGAATATGAATCATGCCATTTGCTTGCTTAAAATCTTCCAGTAGTCCCCCATTATCATGCAGATACTTACTTTGGTATACAACAAGAGCCTTTTGGGCTCACGCTCTACCTCACTTTATAACATCATGTCTTGCTGGTCAGAAACTCTCACCCAAAGGTTTTCCATCTTAAACTATTTGAAGATCCCTTTGGCTGCTCCCTAGGCCAGAAATTGTCTTCCTTCCCACCCCACTATCCATCTAAAAGACTTGCTCTTCCAACACTCAATACACACATCAACTTACTAAAAACCCCTTCCTGCCAACTTTAGATGCTCCATCCTCTCTGCTCCAATAATTTTACTTGTCACTGTTAAACCACATATCCAATTGTTAATAAGTATATGTTTGTCTGTCTCCTCCACTAGATGGTGAGCCAAACATGAACCCAACTCATAGGAGGTTCCCAATAAAAAAAAATTTTTTTTTAAGTAGGCTCCACACCCAATGTGGAGCCCAATGCAGGGCTCAAAACTCATGACCCTGAGGTCAAGACCTGAGCTGAGATCAAGAGTCAGACACGTAACCGACTGAGCCACCCAGGGACCCCCCCAATAAATATTTTTAAATGAATGACAAAAGTTGCAACAACAACAAAACTCACTCGGACTTACCAATTTTATCAATATACACATTGAGTAAAGCAGTCCACACAGCGAATTCTTAGCATTCCAAGTAGTTCTTAAACTAAAGATTCTTAAAACAAAGAAAAAATCTTTTTCAAGTCTAAATTAAAAATATGTATGAAGTAGGTTCAGTGTCATCTAATAAGTGGCTAGGAAGGATTCAAAGTTTAAAGTGGAGAGGATTTGAATAACCTCTCCGGAGATTAGGAGCAAACAGCAGGAAACACATGATTGCTGAGGGTTAAGGAGCAGGCAGTGAAGCTGGGAACCATGGTTTTGTTATGGGACCATGTGAACTTCTGTGCGGTACGCTTGGTTTGTCATTTAAATATCAAATGTTTACCTTCTAAGTCTTCTTTCTCTCAATTTGTGTTTCTTATCTTTCCATTGCCTCTCCATATTAGGAAGCTAGATCTAGTTCAGGAACTCTCAAACTTCAGCATTCATCATACTCCCCTGGAAAGTTTCTGAAAACACACATTGCTGGCCCCGCCCCCTGAGTTTCTGAATCAATAGGTCTGACACTGGACTTCAGAATTTATATTTCTAACAATGTCCTCGGTAGTGATAATGCTTTTGGTCCAGGGTCCACTCTTTGAGAAGGACTGTTAGTCTAGTCTATCTTAATGGAATGTTGGTGGCATTAATATGAGGGTCGCAACCTTCCTTTTGTTGTGAACCATTTTTGGAAATTTTCTCTCATCATCAATATCAACTAAAACTCAGCTTGCTCTTCAGCAATTCTCTCAAGTAGAAGATGCTAATTCTCCAACAGTCCTCACATACCTTTAGGATGGAAAGAAAGTTGAGCATCCACAATGCTCCTCATTACCAGTAAAAGACAATCCTCCATCCATATGATACAAAGCCCTACTTCTTTGAGGCTCATATGACCATCTTTTCCCCACACTCTACTTTTCCTCAATACAGTGTCTGCTGGCCCCTAGGCATTCCCCTACATTCACTGAAGACTTTGCACCCTGTTCATGGTGATCTTCTTCACTGTTTGTGCTGCTATCACCACAGGTGACTTCAATGTCAACATGGGCTGTGCAACCCACACATTAGTCCATTATCTCCTCAGATCTCATTTTTAATGACTTTTTGCACCTTCAGTTCTGCCACCCCCTCCTCTGACACACTGATTTTGTCAATTCCTGGAATTATTCCATCTCTGGGGATAATATATTGAAACATCTCACTCTGAGCCCTCTCTCTTACCCTGCCAGAACTTCCCACCCCAAAACTCCCACCATATCTGTTCTGGAATCCTACACAACTTCCGTTCCCTTTATCTCTCAGCCCCCCCTCCCTTCTAGGTCCCACACAAGTCCACTGCCTCTCTTCTTGAATTTAGGTTACACAATTCAAATTTTCATCTGCACTGATGCCGATAACTCCGTTATCTAATTGTTCTTCCATTCGCTCACTTGAGAAAAGCCAACTCCTATAATAAC
Organism: Callorhinus ursinus; assembly: GCF_003265705.2. Classification (NCBI taxonomy): domain Eukaryota; kingdom Metazoa; phylum Chordata; class Mammalia; order Carnivora; family Otariidae; genus Callorhinus; species Callorhinus ursinus. Next base: position 89,274,886 of record NW_027397066.1, on the reverse strand, counting down.
CCATCTGTCCATCTTCTCTATTTCTTTACCTGGTGTAGTTTGCTTAGTGCCATGGGAGAAAATCACATGGCAATACAGATTGTTCTCACCATAAATTCAAAGTCTTCAAATTCACCTGTGCATTCAACAACTACCAACAACGAACAATCTGTGTTTCCCTAGTGAAGATGGGTAATTCAAACGTCTCTCCTTCTTCTCTAATCACCCTTCTTGCTCTCTGTGTCTGGTCTTGCATGCACAGAAGAAAAACAATCCACAAAAGAGACTCCCTCAAATCCTTCCACCAAGACTGAAAATGTGCCCGTATCTTTACCGTTAATCTCTTTCTTCACTTCTATTATGATAGAAAATAATGTCACTCTTCCCACTTAAGGCTAACCTCTGTTCCAAATGCTCCATTTCCACCCCAGGCTTTGCAGGCCTCTTGTTCTGTTACACCAACTTATTATCTTCAGACTCTATCCCAATCACATTTAAATATATTCACGTATCTTCTATTTTTATAAAAGCTTTTCCTCAACGCCATGTACCCATTTAGCTGCTGCCCTCTCTCTTTGCTGCCTCCCCTTCAGAGCTTGGAGGTTGGTTATATACCCAGCCTACCCACTTCTTCACCGCCCATTAACTCCTCAATCCACCAATAAGCTCTGCCCCACCAGTCCACCTAACTACACTATCCTGTAGTAAACTTCTACAGTCCTACAAATTAAGTTACCGTCGATATGCCCCAGTTTCTCTCCAAACTCCAGTTTTGATTGCATCTGCATACTTCCAGATGTGCACCTCAAACTCAGTATGCGCAGAACCGAACTTGCCCTTTGCCTCCTGTGTTCTCCCTCCTGTGCTCCATATCTCAGGGAGTGGGATCGCCACTCACATTGTTGGCAACACCAAAACTTACCCGTGATATCTGACTCAACCGTCTCCCTCACCATCCCAGTTGCTCCCCATGGCCAACTGATTCTCCTGGCTCAATATATATAGACCTATCATCTTCATAGCATTTCTGTGGTGAGAACCAGGTAACTTGTATCTCTTACCGGTATTACTTTTAGTAGCAAATCTTATAATACACTTGATCCTTGAACAATGCATGACTTAGAGGTACCAACCTCCGGATAGTGGAAAATCTGTGAATTACTTTTGACTTCTCCAAAATTCAACTACTAATAGCCTACTGTTCACCAGAAGGCTTACCAATAACATAAACACCTAGCACATATTTTGTATGTTATATATCTTATACACTGTGTATATACACAATAAAGGAAGCTAAAGAAAAGGAAATGTTAAGAAAATTTTAATGAAAAGAAAATATATTTACAGTTCTGTATTTATATTTTAAAAATTCCACATGTAAGTTGACTCACGCAGTTCAAATCTGTGTTGTTCAAGGATCAACTGAAGTTGGTCTTACCTTACACAATAGCCAGAATGATCTTTCCCTGCTTAAAACTCTTTAAATGGAAACTTTCCTTCTCTCAGAATAAATTTCAGACTTCCTGTTTTGATTTACAAGGTCCTCTATACTCAGCCCATATCTATTTCTCCAGGCCTACCCCTCATCATTCTCTCCCTTGCACTTTATCTAGACAGCCTGTACTTATTTTTCAGTTCTTCAACCAGGCTCTTCTCTATCACTTCCAGGTCTTATCTCTGCCACTTCTTCATCCTTTTTTATTTTTAAACTAAAAATCCACTTTATCTCCCTAACTCCTGACAATTTTTCAAGTCTCAATTTAGACATTGCTAGCTCTGGGGAAACTTCTTTAGATCCTCAGATCTTGATTAGGCATCTCTCCTCTCTGCTCCCCTTGCATCTTGTATGTCATTTATCATAGCACTTTTGACATGGTTTTGCTTGATAAAGAGAGAGGTATATCTTTGTTGTTTGCTCTTATGTCCTTCATTCCAGCACGATGCCTGGCATATAGTTGACACTCAATAAATATTTGTTGAATAAACATATGAGTGAAAGCAACTACCCAAAGGCATGCAGAACAAGCTATCCAAGGATAATATAAATAACTGAGTGTGAGACTATGCAATACAACAGTAAGCATATAATTCATGTTAAAATTGCTGTGACTATCCCATTGTTCCAAACATGATAACAAGGAATCCCTTGTTACAAAGGACATCATTCTATATGCATTTTCCTCTTTCTATTCTCTTTCTAATTATAGTATCAACACTAAATAGTGACAGCAAAAAAGACTTAGAGGAACTATTCCTCACTCTTTTTGGTCCAAATTATATTCTCCAGAAAACAGATGTCCTATAAAGTAGTAGGGGGTATTCCACAAATAAGGTCATTAAATGTAAGAATATGATCTGAAATGTCTAGGAAAGGGATAAAAGATACAATTTCCATAGAACAGTTTGGACACTGTTGCTGTACAGCATTATTTGACCTATTCACTCAAAACCTGCCATAGCTCAGGTATGCAGGCTATGCTTCTGTCACAAGAGTTCTTCCAAAGAGTGACTCTATGCAAAGCTGTCTCCAGTGGTAACACCTCATTATTTGGCACCCTTTTCCACTCCCCATTGCTATCTTCAATCCCCTCTCATATCTTCACCCTAAAATGTACTAGGATTCATTTCTCAGCTTGGATTGGAACTTGATTTCAGTGTTGACCCAAATCCATCATTCAAGGGCAATGACAAGATCCAAGAGTAATAAAGTTTCATTTGGGAAATGTGTTTCAGCAGAGTACATAATAGGCAATCAACCAGAAATGAACTTCTCTTGCTAAATTATGAGTTTGTCTTGCAAATTAAAGGGGAGGTTAGAACATGAGAAAAAGGAAAGAAGATGAGCCATATTTATATTGAGCCAATATATCAAATCACTGATTGAAAAAGTAGGAATACTGAAATGGTCAGATTGTGGAAGAAATAGTTGTTGACTCCGCCTGTGGCTGAAACATTGATAGATGGACAAAGTAGCAAATATCTTAGGCATGTTGGGGTTCAATAACTATGGAGTTTCCTGGACAATTTTGCCTCCATTCAGAAAATAAACACAGTCACACACAAAAGCAAGTGATAGTGGGAAAACTGGGGAAAGATGTTTGACAAGAGAATTTATCATTGGACAAATTTTAGCCACATATTTTGCACTATTTGCTGTTTTAAACTTACTACCCATAATTTACAGTGCATAACTTACTGCCATATTAGCTCTCACTTCTCTTCTTTCATTCATCTAACAATTTTGGTGCTGCTCTGAGAACGCCACCACAACAAAGGTATCTTTCCTACTTTCAGGGCTAAAGGATTTATTAATTTTGAAAAAACTGTTTTCCTCCCTAGTTCATCAACTTTCCCAAAAATACAAGAAAGGGAAGAAAGCCTAATTATATTATGCTCTTGATAGAAAAAAAAGGGGGAGAAATATAAAACATTAAAAAGGGGAAATTAAGATATAGCACTCGATGAAAGTCAATAGGTACTCCTGATAAAAATTGAAATGGAATGGAGTTCCTTAACCTGATACAGTAAACATCTGTCTTTTCTAAAAACCACTTATTAAGGTATGATTGACATACAAAAAGCTGCATATAGGGGCGCCTGGGTGGCTCAGTTGGTTAAGCATCTGCCTTCGGCTCAGGTCATGATCCCAAGGTCCTGGGATCGAGCCCCACGTTGGGCTCCTTGCTCAGCAGGGAGCCTGCTTCTCCCTCTCCCACTCCCCCTGCTTGTGTTCCCTCTCTCACTGTCTCTCTCTCTGTCAAATAAATAAATAAAATCTTTTTTTAAAAAAGCTGCATATATCTAATGTTTACAACCTGATTAGTTTGGAGATACATATACATTCATGAAGCCATCACCACAATCTACAAACATCTTTCTTAATAGCAAAAAGTTGAAACATTCCCTTTAAAATCAAGACAAGAAATGGATATTTAATATCACCACTTTTATTAAATATTGTATTGAAAGTGTCATTCAATACAATATTTTATTAAATATTGTATTGAAAATGCAATCAGAAAGGAAAAATAAAGTTAAAGGGTTGAAAAGAAAGAAACAAAACTGCCTGTATTCATTTTCTATGACCGCTGTAACAAATTACCAAAAGTTAGTGGCTTGAAACAACACAAATATATTATCTTACAGTTCCATATTTCAGAACTCCTAAATGGATCTCCCTGGGCTAAAATCAAGTTGCTGGCAGGGCATCATTCCTCTCTGAAGACTCTAGGGGAGAATCAATATCCTTGCCTTTTCCAGCTTCTAGTGGCTGCCTGCATTCCTTGGCTCCTTCTTCTGTCTTCAAAACCAGCAACATCAAACCAGGTCCTTCTGATGTTGCCACTTCTCTGGTTCTCCCACTTCTGCCTCCCTCTCCTTCTTTTAAGGACACTTGTGATTACGTTTATCTCACTTGGATAATCTAGGATAATCTCGTTAGTTTAAGGTTAGCTGATTAGCAAACTTAATTTTTTTCTTCCACTTTAATTCTCTCTCAGCATATAGCACACCATATCCATAGTTTCTAGGAACTAAGACATAGACATCTTTGCGGGGCGGGGGGGGTCATTATTCCGCTTACCACACTGCCATTATTCACAGGTTATTTGATTGTGTATATAGATAAACCTAAAGAAACTACAAATTATCAGATTTTGTAGTATTGACATGTTCTGAAAATTTTAAGTAGTTAACAGCATTGATATTTTTAGATAAAGCAAAAATGCTATTCACACCCCATGTTTCACATGCTATACTACTAAGAATACTTGAAATTCTTCACATTATGCTAATACTTAAATATGCATTGACTTCTATTTATCTTCAAAATATTATGGTGTGTGGTTTTTATTGTTTTTATTGATTTAAACTGGGAAGCTGTTTCTGATTGTATTGTTTTGTTTTAAGCTATCTGAAGATTTCCTAAGAGAGCGTGTGACAGGATACTACTATTATATACTGGCACACTGACTCCTCATAACACTGAAAAATAACTATTAGTCTCCTTCTTCCAAAAATAAAAAAAGCTGAGACTTAGAGAAGTCGGATCACCGGTTATCCAGCCAATAAGTGACTGAGCAAGGATTTCAATGCAGGACAAATGTTACAGCCCTGGAAAGCTCTACCACCTTCCAGCTTCACTGCTCTGCCCTCTGGCAGGGACTCGGTGCTTTTACCATTTCCTCCAACTCTGAGATGACAAGACTCCTTATGTGACGAAGGACAATAATCATTCCATTAATAATTAATTATAATTACACTAAGCTAATTAATAATAAATTAATTCCACTGATAAGTACTCTTTACGCCCCTAGCTATTCTTTTCTTCTCTTCAGAACAAAAGCTCTGCATATCTTTTATCATAGTGGAAAGTTTGCAGTGATAAGAAGGTTTCATTCTATAATGGGAACATGAGCCATTTGTTCTTAAAAACTTAATGCTTTTTCTTGAATTTCAGTGACTATTTTACTGTCCCAAAACCTTCTGTATACCCCATGTACACAGGCCTAAGCACCAGTCATGAAAGGAAAGCTAATATGGGATCTATGTAGTTTTCTTCTTGTGTCTCCGGCTCTACTGAGGTATAATTGACAAATAAAAGTGTATACATTTTACATGCACAATGTGATGTTTCGGTGTGCATGTAGATTGTGAAATGATCGCTACCATCAAGCTAATTAACATTTCCATCACCTCACATGGTGGCCATTTCATGTGTGTGAAAGTGGTGAAAATACCTAAGATCTACTCTTTCGGCACATTTCAAGTATACAACCCCATGGCTTTTCTGGGCCTTACTGTACCAGTATCATTGAAATAAAATATATTTTGTTCCACCAAAAAAAAATTCAAGTATACAGTATAGTATTGACTACAGTCACCATGCTGCACACTAGATCTCCAGAACTTATTCATTCTGCTTAATTGAAACTTTGTGCCCCTTGACCAACATCTCCCCATTTCCCTCAACCCCCAGCCCCTGACAAGCACCATTTTACTCTCAGCTTTTAAGAGTTCACCTGTTTTAGATTCCACATATAGTGAAATCATGTAGTATTTGTCCTTCTGTATCTGGCTTCTTTCACTTAGCATGACATCTTCCGGGTTCAACCATGTTTTCCAAATGGCAGGGTTTCTTTCCTTTTTAAGGCTGAATAATATTACATGATGTATATTTTTTCTTCATCCATTCATCCACTGACAACACTTAGGTTATTTCCGTATCTTGGCTACTGTGAATAATACCACAGTAGTTTTCTTCTAATACCTTGAGTTCAAAAAGAGTGAATGTCACCACCTCCCAAGACACTTAGCAAGTTTCCTTGCGTAAAGATAGTGAACTATTAACAGGAGAGAGATACGGGACTCACAGGAAGGAGCAATTAGAGGGAAGGAATCAAAAGACAGCTGTAGTAAGAGCCATTAAAACAGAGGCATTTTGCGATATTTTCACAGTCCAGTTCAATCGCTGGACGAGCTAGAACTCCAAGGGTTTTTCTCAGGCAGTTCCACATGCCAGAACACTTATATAACCCTGATGCTTTGTGCTACAAGCCTGGCACAATGCGGCATATTATAATTTTAGCAAAGACAAAGAGATTATTAACACCTAGCTTAGGATAATGGGCTTTTCATGACCAGTCTCTTCCTGTTTAAGTTCAATAGCGCAGAACTTTATTGACACTCAGTAAAAGTAAACTCAGAAAAATATCATCACAGAGCACTGCAGCACTCTTTCTTCTGTCATATAACTCCCTAGCAACTCCGCATATAGTTACGTTCTCTTAAAGATACTGACTCTTAAGATACTTGACTAAAATCTATTTAGCTCCGAATTACAGCAACAAGTCAATAAGTAACGCAGGTGATGCTTCCTCCACAGAGGTGATGACCCTTCCTCATATGCCCTTGAGCTGCTTTCTAATACCAGTGATAGGTTTGCAATGAACCAAGAAAATGCTCTTATTCAAGGTCCTTTGAGGCAACTGGCATGAATTTAAGCAATCCACCAATATGTCCAAACCTAACTAGTTCCTTGGCTTTATCTAGCATGGGCACGGTGTGATCAAACTCCAATCGATTAGTTCAGCTCAACAAACAGGTGGAGAGGGCAGCTACCAAGCTCTGAAAGTAAGACACAAAAGAATTCAGGATCTATGCAGGTAAAGAGGTAATAGTGATAGCTGCCATTTAATGAGCGCTTACCACACATTATTATGCTAACTCATCGTACATAATATCTCATTTAATACTAACGACCACCCTGTGTGTTAGACACTTTATTGTTCTCATTTTACACGTTAGAAAACTGAAGCTCAGAGAAGTTAAGTGATTTCTCCAGGTTCACACAGCTAGAAAGTAGCAGAGCCAGAATTGGAAACGAAGCGCTCTGATTCTACACTTTCACTCACAGTGTTGAAACTAATGGCCTTGCTGTCAGTGCCAAGTCTGAGCGGTGTTCAGGGTACAGTGTGGCACAAGGGAGGGCTATTTGGCCTAACCAGCTCCATTTCTCACCCTACAACTCAAAAATGGTAAAAAGGGATGCAGTTGGCTTCATGGGAGGAGGTAACAAATCTACCCAGGACCTGGAAGGTTTTGCAAATATCAGTTCCCAGTATCTGAAATTGATCCATATGGGAACTGGAGGGTGAACTTTACCTTCCTAAGACCATAACCCAAATCAAAATTCATGATACTCACTAAAAATGTTTTCTGTGGCCTCCATCGCATGTATCAAATCCCACAGTAAATCAGGTCATGGTCTCTTGATGAGTTTCCCCAAAACTAGCCATAATTCATGACACCTTTCCTTCCATATGATACCATCTAGTTCTTGTCATAGTAAATCTGAGAGCAGAAAGAAGCCAGTTATAGTGGCTAGCCTGACACAAACTTCAAATGTAACTCGAAACCCAGACATCAAATGCCAGCTTATATGTAAATATTGTATATAAATATTTGTGTGTGTGTGTGTGTGTGTGTGTGTGTGTGTCCACACATGCACATGCATGCTTTGGGGTCTCAACCAAAACCAGTCCTGAGGTATAGAAGCAGTTGATCCATATTCCAAAATATACAAGGATAAAATTAAGATAGAAAACAATAAAAAACAAGTCTCACTACATGATTAAGGTGCTAGTTTTGTTATATTTACTATACTCAGAGAATATTCAGTCATTCACACTAAAATCACAAATGAGAGGTATGAATCAGATAATGAAAAGGGATGCCTAAATTTAGCTAATGCTGAAAATATTCTGAGTTAGAGCACATAACTGCAATGTATCATGTGAGGCTGGTCATTATAATAAAAGCTTCCATTACATAGCCTTCCCTGGTTCACAGCACTGTCCTGTAGAGTAACTCTTAAGAATAATTACATTTGAATTCACCTTGCACTTGCCTTCTAAAGAGCTGAGGGCACCTTCACATATAAAATGGAAGCAAGCAGAACCTCCCTGGGAAAAGAAACAGAGCGTCAGTGAAATGTAAGCAGGAATTCTTTGCAGTGGATTTCAGGACACTAATGAATACAACATTCTGACATTCAGAAATCCAAATCTGATTCATAGAGAAGTAGGGAGATGAGAGGTAAAAAAAGATGAATGGTTGCTGGGGATCATGCGGGGCACCACTAAGAAAACATACAGAAAAAAACTGGCCTCTTGACAGGTTCAAAGTGTTCCTCGCTTCTGGTTGTCTCAGGAGTTCCGTGGTGGTGGATGCATTTCCTCCTGTGGCTTCACGTGGTCTCCCCTCTCCACGGGTCTCCACATGTCCCTTTCTCACACTCACTCAGATTAGATTAGGGCCCAACCTACTGCCCTCATCTCAACCTAATCATCTGCAAAGACTACTTCCAAATAAAATCACATCCACAAGGACTGCAAACATCCTTTAGGGGTACAAAATTCATCCCCTAACAGGGGGATAGAACAGAAAAAGGTAAGTCGAATACAAGTATAGCAGGTATCACCCTGGGAGCTTGGCTTTTCCAGCCCGACCATGGACCATGGTAGCCAGCACACTCCTGTGAAAGTTGGAGTAATGTTCTGGGAGGAACATGGACAGTCCAAAAATAAAGGGCTTGGCATACAGCGTATTGTTTGTTTCTGGCAGATGCTTTTTAAAAAGAGGGGGTTTCATAATAAAGACACTTCAGTTTTGGTATCCTATGAGGTTGTTTATTAAGAACAGATGCTTGGGGCACCCGGGTGGCTCAGTGGGTTAAGTGCCTGACTCTTGATCTCAGCTCACGAGTTGATCTCTGGTTATGAGTTCAGGCCCAGTGTTGGGCTCCACGCTGGGTGTAGAGCCTACTCAAAGAAGAAGGGGTGGGGGAGAGGGGGAGGGAAAAACAAAGAAGAAGAAGAAGAAGAGGAAAAGATTCTTATATAGCTGACATAGGAATTTACTTCTTCTTCAGACTTCACCAAAGTCTACAAGCCAACAACCGGAACAAAGAGATAAATAACTCACAACTTTGCATAGTAATCACGAAAGACAGTTTTTCAACTATGAAAAAGTCTATGTGTAAACCCAGTTTAGTTTCTGAGCCCACTCATGTAGCATTTATTCCATAAGAGTAATATGTCAAAATGGGTTTTCCTCATCCAAGTTTCTCATATATATTAAATTTTTGAATGCAAAAAAAACACATAAGAGACAAAAAGAAGGCAAAACAGTAAGAATAGTATATAATTTTAATATTTTTGCACTTTTTTGTTTAATGAGCCTACTAAACTTTAATTTTTTAATGAAGTTATAACTTTGTTTCATAAAGTTATAACTTCAGTGTAAATTAGAAACCCTTAAATTGGGGGTATTCTGCAATGAACAAAATAATTTTGTATCTCAAAATATTTAGAGTCTCAAATATTTGATAACAAGAGCACTGGGCTTATTATAAGGGAATAACTGGTATGCACAAAAGATCAAGACATATTTATGTAAAGTGTAATAGTGTATTAGGTACATGGAGGCAAATGGAGTGGACTTTACTCCTCCTTCAGTAAAGGTGTCCAACGCTTCATTTGATTCAAGATTTCAAAGTAGTTATTCTTCTGAATATGAAACTGAAGTTTTCCCATAATTTGTCTATGCTTCTTTAGCATTCCCCCAGTCTTTCCTCCTGTATTAACAAGTCCCAGACTAAGAAAAAATTAAATCCAATTTTGAGTTTCTAAAGAGTTTTCTACCTTATTCATACTTGACTTCCCATCAACACTATGCTTAATCTATAAAGTTTATTTCAACCTAACGTAGAATTCTGAGGGATAAAGGCATTTCTTCCAGCACATCTCACCAATAGAGGGCAGACCCTGAATGCCCAGAAAAGTGATGTATCCTTAAATGCCCTTGAACCAGTTTCCTCATAAACTCACAGATGAATGAAGAATTACAGCTGCAAGTTTTTCTGATTATGTTAGTGACCCCTAATGTAATTCACTTATCTGAAATGTAGTCCTTTATAAACACTTCTTTCTCAAATAATGTCCTCTTGTTTTAAGAAAACAGTACCAACAAGCAAGCAAATAAGCAAACAAAATGTTTCTACAAGTCCCAAATCTAAATAACACAAGAATTAGTACAAAATCTTAGGTATGCAACTAGCAGGTTTTCCCAGTAAATCCAAGGGAAGAGGTGTGTGCAATGAAATCCAAAAATCTGTGTGCTAATTAACATAAAGATGTATATTTCAATTTAAAATAAACTCTAAACAAAATATTTGCCCCCAAAAAGCCCACGTATTCGAAAACGAATGGAAAGAATTTGCCTGAATATTAATGAATTCATTGATTTTTAAAAATTAAATGAATTATGTAAGTGCTTTTAAAAAAAACACTAATAGTACATTTTATAGCCATTTTTATTGGACAGCAAACTCAAGCAATTCAATTAACATAACATTATTTATGTTCAGAAAGTGAAATTTGTTTAATATTTTTCTCTGTATTTCTTGATCTAGCTTCCCTGCCCACACACTTTTTTCAAATCAAAAACACTTTAGCACGCATCATATATAAACCTCCAGAATAAGATGACTATAAGGAGGCTCCTGCCCTCAAGCCATTTGCAATCTATGTAAACAAAATCAACCCACTGGAATGCCCCGGTCAGCATAAAATAAATTCTATAATGATGGCACAAAGAAAGTGTTGTGGGGGAAACCAAGAAGAAATATTAAATGGTTCTTGAACTCATGGGTCTTAAGCAGAAGAAAAGTGCTTTCATATTATCGTCATGGTTTTTAAGTCCTGAATCAGGCTTTTCTTAGCAAGTGGGGACATTCTCAAGAGTTTAGCAGAGATTCTGGTACACTTGCCAATCAGTCTGTTTCTACATGTAAACTTTTATATAAAAATTTTATATAAGAAAGGGATAAAAGTACAAACTTCCAGTTATAAAATAACTAAGTCACGGAGATGTAACGTACAACACGGTGACTATAGTTTATAATACTGTATTGTATACTTAAACGTTGTTAAGAGAGTAGATCTTAAACGTCCTTATCATAAGAAAAAAATTTTCATAATGACCTATGGTGACAGATGTCAGCTAGATTTATTGTGGTGATCATTTTGCGATATATACAAATATTGAATCATTGTGCCGTACACCCGAAACTAATATAATGTTATATGTCAATTATATCTCAATTTTAAAAATTCAGTTATTTGAGTGTAAGCTGTGTTAATTTTACTAATTCATAAAGAATTGGGTAATATAAAAATAACTGCATTTGTCAGGTCAAAAAAACAAAGAGAGAAAAGAAAATGTCTTCTCTGACACAATCCCGCCACAGGGTCATTGTGTGATCTTGGGCAAGTCACCCCATCTCTCTGGGCCTCAGTTTTGTCATATTAGTGTCAAAGAGTTGAAAAAATATGGGGACAACTCGTATGGAAGAAAATAAAATTTCTGCCTCATAGCATATAGAAAAGTAACTTCCATGTGGATTAGTGATGTACATGTAAAATAGTAAAACTCTTAAACTTTAAAAGAAACAAAGCTCTAGAAATAGTACAGTAACATAGCATACTCCATAGTACTATAGTATAGTGCTGCTATAGGATAGGAGTATAATCACATAGTGGAATCCTATACAGCAGTTAACATTAATTCACTAGCTCTACATGTAAAAACATGGCTAAATCTCAAAAACATAATACTGAGGAAAAGCAGAAATTACAGAATTATATGTATTGGATGGTGGCATTGATATATAGTTGAACACAAAGCAATACTAGATTGTTATGGATGAGGAATAAAGCAAATATAAAAGCTGGGTTGTAAAGACAGTCTTGGAGCTCAGGATAGGAGTTACTTCCGGGAGCGAGAGAAAGGACTGAGGGGGGCAGGGTTGGAACAAAGGAGGCTTCGACTGTATGGTAACACTTAATACAAGGAAGGAAGGAAGGAGGGAAGGAGGGAAGAAAAAGACAGGAAGAAGAAAGGGAGAGCAACACATTACTGTCAGACACTGTACCACCAGAGCAGGGACCTGTCCTGGAATGGACTGGAGTCCTAGGGCTGGTCTCTGAAACCATGGGTGGCTCTGGGCCCTGGTGACCCCCAAAGTCAGAAGAATTTGAAAGGCGTTTTCCCAGCAAATGGAACATCCAATAGTTCTGCTCAAACTTACGAACACTCTAGGACAAGAGTAGAGTTAGACTAAAGCAAAGAGCATGAACTTTCTCCCTCAACCTCAACTAATTATTAGCTGTGTTTACTGAGGTACAAAAGAGAAAGTGGATCGAGAATTCAGAAAAAAAAAAAAAAACCCAGACATTTGGAAATAAAGTGTATTTACATTCATTCCTGAGCTTGAAATCAAGGATCTATAATATGTTGCCTTATATGAAGTCCCTTCTACACTCTCCAAAGTCATCCAAATTAAAGCACATGGATAGTTTAACTTCACATCATAATCCCCCCCAAATCTGTTTTTCTGCTTCAGATCATTTACGGTGGCTAATAATTAGCAAAATTTGACTAATATACATTTTATAGCCTTTCTTGTATCCAGGACCTTGCCCAAATGTCTCAACACTGTAAATGGAAAAGATGAGCTGCCTAAGATCACCTGCATCATTCCCAAGGGAAGAAAAACAAGTTCTAAGCAAGCCTGAGTATTTATTTCTATAAACATTTGTATCAACTTATTACAAAATAACATATCTTTTTAAATATTTCCCAATTTAAAAATCATTTCACATCAATTATGTCAGCTGAATTTTACAGAAGCAATAAAAGCAAGCTTAGGAAAGTGAACCCTTGGCTCTAAGTCCCCCCTAGAAAGTAAGGCGTAGGGACTGGAATCCAGCTCCAGGCAGAGGGATTTCAGATGTCTGACAAGATCCTTCCCCAAGCTGCAGCTGTCTGCTGGGGAGTCGGGAGTCCCAGCACTACTATCAGGGGATTCAGAACGATCGAATTCAAGATCACAACAGGGTGCAGGGTGGCAACTTTTCATGGCTGGGGAATACAACCAGCCCCTTGCGCTCAACCTTTCCCAGTGATTCAGCACTACTGGATTTAATTATTTCCTGAAGGAGGGCTGAGAAAGAGTCTGGTTTGGAGCCTGAAATCATTCTTACTGCCTAGCAAGTAAGCAGTAAGAAATGGCACTTACAGAGCATTTACCATATTGTCAGGATGATATAGGTAATTTACATACCCTCCTCCCAGAATCAGCTGCTCTATTTCAACTGAGGAAACCAAAGAGAAAAATAAGATGATTTGCCTGTGATCATATGCATAAGTTCAGAGCCAGGACTTGAACCCAGATCCCCTGCCATAAAAGCCCTAACTCTCCCCCCGAGCTGTGCCTGTGCTCCCTGTGGGAGGGTGCCCCAAAGTCAGCGCTAAAGAGTTCTGCTCCACAGGGACAAGGGGTGGAAAGCCTACTTTTCCAGAACCTGCTTTTATTTTTTAGCTTGTTTCAATTTATTTATTTATTTATTTGAGAGAGGGAGAGAGCACAGATGGACAGTGAGCAGGACAAGACGACTCCCCGCGGAGCAGGGAGCCCGACGTGGGGCTCGATCCCAAGACCCCGGGATCATGACCCGAACCGAAGGCAGACGCTTAACCGACTGAGGCACCCAGGTGCCCCTTTATTTAGTTTTTTTTAAAGACTTGAGAGAGAAAGAGAGCGTGTGAGTAGGACGAGGGGCAGAGGGAGAGAGAGAAGCAGAGAAGCAGACTCCCCACTGAGTAGGGATCCCCATCTGGGGCTCCATCTCACAACTCTGAGATCATGACCTGAGCTGAAATCAAGAGTCTGATGCTTGACCACTGAGCCACCCAGGCACCTCCACTTTATTTTTTTATTATTAGTTTCAGAGGTAGAATTTAGTGATTCATCAGTTGCCTATAACACCAGTGTTCATTACATCAAGTGCCCTCCTTAATGCCTGTCACCCAACTACCCCCACCCACCTCCCCTCCAGCAACCCTGTTTGTTTCCTAGAGTTAAGGGTCTCTTATGGTTTGCCTCCCTCTCTATTTTCATTTTTATTTTTCCTTCCCTTCCCCTATGTTCATCTGTTTTGTCTCTTAAATTTTTAAATTCCCCATATCAGTGAAATCATATAGTATTTGTCTTTCTCTGACTGACTTATTTCACTTAGCATAATACCTTCTAGTTCCATCCACGTCATTGCAAATGGCAAGATTTCATTCTTTTTGATGCTGCATAATATTCCATTATATATATATGTATATATATATATATATATATATATATATATATATATATATATACACACACACCACATCTTCTTTATGCGTTCATACAAAGATGAAGAGAAAATCCTGAAAGCAGCTTGGGGATAAGAGGTCCTTAACCTACAAGGGTAGACACATAAGGGGGCAGCAGACCTGTCCACAGAGACCTGGCAGGCCAGAAGGAACTGGCATGACATTCAACATGCTAAATGGGAAAACATGCAGCCAAGAATACTTTATCCAACAAGCCCGTCATTCAGAATAGAAGGAGAGATAAAGAGTTTCCAGGACAAACAAAAACTAAAGGAATCTGTGATCATGAAACCAGCCCTGCAAGAAATACTTAAGGGGATCCTTTGAGCAGATAGAGCCCCCAAATAACAAAGACCAGAAAGCAACAATCTATAGGAAGAGTGACTTTACAGAACCTGCTTTTTAAACCCCTTTATTTAGTATGGCATTCAAAATTCTGGAGTGTGGATCTTATGCTGCAAATAACGATGGAAAGTCGTTAACAATCAACCTAAAGCAATACTAAGAAAATGACTGTACATGGGAGAAAACTGACGAGCATTAAGTCAGAGCATCCTCTCGCAGGGAGAGGCTGAACACTGGCCATTCAATTTACAAGGAGATTGTTGAAGTTCAAGGAAAAACAGAAAGCATATTTCTTAGAACTGATGGCATCTTTTTGCAAATAAAATATACTTATATATCAACAGCATTTAAAATCTCCATAGCCAGAAGTCTTTACACAGGATAAAGTAAGGGGAGAGAGGTTTAAGGCTTCTATGAACCTTCATCACTGATGTTTGCAATCATTTGGTTCTCTTTTCGTTAACACTTCTGGGGAAAAGAGGTGTTGGTAGCATAGGAATTCCCCGATCTTTATTTCTATAAAATTAACAGCAGAAGTCAGCAATTAATATTCTACCAAGACCAGACATTTTATATATGTAATAATAATAAAAATAGTAATGGTGTTAGCACTTACTAAACACTTGCTGTGATGTCAGGCACTATTCTAAATGCTTTACTGTATTATCTCATTTGATCCTCCCAATGACCTACTATTTGCCCTATTTTCCATAAGAGGAGGTTGAATAACTCACCCAGAACTCATGCAGCCAACAAATGGTGGAATCAAGCAATCTGACTCCAGGCCCTGAGCTCTAACCCAAACCATTTAATTTGAGCATCTCCAGGGTGCCTGGGTGGCTCAGTCCATTAAGTGTCTGACTCTTGATCTCGGCTCAGGTCTTGATCTCAGGGCCATAAGTTGAAGCCCAACAGTGGGGTCCTTGCTGGGTGGGCATGGAGCCTACTTAATAAAAAGAGAGAGATGATCATTTGAATGGCCCCATAATCCTGTATCCTGTAAGATCCTTTTTATGGCTAACAAAATTGCCCCTCAAGTGGGTTAAGCCGTTGAAACAGAGCTCAGCTTCAAATTCAGGTCAGTCTATCTCCAAAACCTTCTACCCCAGTTTCCCTAAAAAGAAATGAGGTCGCAAAGGCGGAGACAAGAAGAGACAGGTCTGGGGAACAAGCCCTATGGACGCCTCCCAGAGGTCAGTGGGGTTTCTCCCGCCCCTCGAAATCTAGACAACCGTGTCTACAAACCCCTCTGCGCTTCTCGGGAGGAGCCCCAGGAGTGGTCAGGGGTGCTGTTCCGTCCCGGCCGTCTTGGCCTCCAGGGTCTTGTCTCTGCTGACCGCTATTCCCGTTCTCCCCTGTGCGCCCAGTTCTGGAATCCCGCCCTGTCCCCATGAGTTCCACAGTGGTCCCAGGTGCATGTACCAGACAGCCCTGTTCTTCTGCTTAAAATCAGAAAGGTTTCCAGACCTTTTCTCCCACCCCAGCTTCCCATCAGGATATTCATCTCTCTCTTCTTCACCCTCGGGTCCTCTCTCCTTGAGCCCCCGTCTCCGGGGCAAGGATTCCTTCCCCTTTTCCAGGTACAGCCATTTAGTCTCAGGGCCCCGTCTATATAAGATCCCCTCCTGAGGGCTGTAATGTCATATCTAGAAACCTTCTCAAGGGGTTTTTGCTTCCCCAGCGGAGGTGCAACTCTGGCTTTGACAGTGGCAATCACACCCAGCTACCAAGCTGACCGCAGGACTTTGTCATCGGGAAACTATGGGCTGGGGAGTAATGTCAAGGCTACAGACATTGCATGTCAGGAAAACCTCAGGACACTTCTCTTTTCACAAGTTTATAATGCCAAACATCTAACAGCCCATTAGACACTGCTTTATCTCTATTGCTAAAATTAAACATACATCTTATATAACTTTGGCTGCGACTGACCTGGAATCTTGTTGGCCAAGCACTTGGCAGCCACGTGGCTCCCGGGCCTGCCAGTTTCCAGGGACGCCAATCCTGGCAGCCCGCCTAGAAGCCTCGGGGCTCCTGGGTCCCATGCCTAATCTTGCAGGGTCACCCGAATGGTGACTCAAGAAGCTTACTGACGTTTCTGGACTTTTTTCACATAAGGGCAAGCTAACACATCAGCTGAACGCTGTCTCAGGTGGTCTTAATGATTGTCTTTCCATGTCACTATGACCCCCCCAACATAGATTTTCTCCAGGAAATGCAGCTGATGCTATAAGGCTCCACCAACCCTGCCAGGAGCCATGGTAACCCTCTATCAGCAGAACCAGACTGGCAGTGTGAAGAATCTTGTCCTCACTCCACCCCAAAGCAGCCCTGTGGCCTGGAGCCAAGCCTATGACCCAAGCCTCCATTCCTTTCTCTGATAATGGAGATAATAATTTGTTAGCTATAACTGCTGTTACACCGGTAAGCAAATATGATCTTTACTTTAAAAGTATTTATTGAGTACCTACTATGTGCCGGGCCCTGGACTAGACACAAGGGATACAGCGGGAAAAGGTCAGACCCAGGCTCCGGCCCATGGAACTTTCATTTTAGGGAGGAAAAACAGACCTTCAACACACAATGATACAGCTCATTTATTAATTAGTTACAATTGTGACAAGTTCTCCCGAGGGAAAGTATGGGATCCTGTGGAAATACCAGAGATGGGTTGGCTGGAGTAGATTTCCTAAGGGGATGCGTGGGGGGGGGGGGGGGGGGCGGTGGCTGACAGTGAGCAAGCATTGCTGAGGCTGAGGCTTGAGTGAAGGGGGAGCCCCACCTCGTGCTCCCTCCCTCATTTGCTATAATATTTTCAACGTTCAGATTACCTATATTGGTGTTTTTTAAAATGTGTTCCTTGAAACAGGAGTTTTTGGAGCACTGATAGATATAGAGCTGCCAAGAGAAGCGAGAAGTGGGCACTCTTTGACTGCAGAAGCTTCCAGGGGCAGCTGCAACAGAGATCAATGGAATGGAACATTGGTTTTGTTCTACATTCTGGAAGCGTCCTGCAGAGCAATGCACCTCCCCAGCCCAGAAGTAGTTGAACTTGGGACTTTGTCACTTGCCCCCAACTCCTGCCAGCTCTTTGGAGGAAAACAGCAAGACTTCACATGGATTATGTCCTTAGAAAACTCTTTTCGGTCCTGGCATAGTTGCATATTATCCAGTTGGAGTGAGAAGGAACCTGTTTGCAGTCTGTCCAGTTATCCTCTCTATCAATTCGCCCAAGACACATTTGTATTCATTTACGGGGAAGCACACAGGAAAATGTGACTCGACCGGGCAGTTAGAATCTGGAGCTTATATACCATCTTTTCTTTTTTCTAAGATTTTATTTATTTATTTGAGAGAGAGAGAAAGATAGTGAGAGAGAGCATGAGCAGAGGCAGGGGAGAGGGAGAGATGTGGGGCTCGATCCCATGACCCTGGGATCATGACCCGAGCCGAAGGCAGACACTTAACCGACTGAGCCACCCAGGCACCCATACCATCTTTTTATTTTTTTATTTTTATTTTTTTAAAGATTTTTAAATTTATTTTTTAACAGAGAGAGAGACAGAGAGAGAGGGAACACAAGCAGGGGGAGTGGGAGAGAGAGAAGAAAGCTTCCCACTGAGCAGGGAGCCTGATGCAGGGCTCGATCCCAGGACCCTGGGATCATGACCTGAGCCGAAGGCAGACGCTTAACGACTGAGTCACCCAGGAGCCCCCATACCATCTTTTTAAAATAAGATTTATTTATTTATCTGAGAGAGAGAGAGAGGGTGGAGGGGCAGAGGGAGAGGGAGAAAGAGTCTTAAGCAGACTCTTCATTGAGCATGGAGCCCAGTCCCACAACCCTGAGATCACAACTTGAGTCAAAACCAAGAGTCGGTCACTTAACCAAGTGTACCACCCAGGCGCCCCAGAGCTTATATACCATCTTAATGGGAGAAAGGGAAGGGGAGAAAGAGTATTTATGGGAAAACATTTAGGAAAGCTAAATGGGCCCCTAGGAGAATAGATGGTACATATGGTAGTTTTGGGACTGTGTCACTTCAGGTGGTCTCGTATCCAGATGGTAAGATTGCTTCCCTGCTTGTGAATACGAAGAGATGATTTATGACAGTTGAGTTTTTGTGGGGGTGGGGCGGTTGGGGGGGCAGACTCTGCTGTTAGACAGATAAAGGGAGTTCAGGGAAAAGCCCCTTCCTGCCTCCATTGATTCTCAAATGCCCACAGCTCAAAATAATTTTTATGCCCCAGTGGCATATTCTGAACTCTTTCACCGCTAGAAACAAACTCACTAGAAATAAACTGAGGCCATATTCTAGATCCTCGTCTGCATCTAGAGCATCACAAAGTACAAGTTCCAGCACCTGCCTCTTGAGCGCTTACGTGGTTTCCGGGCCGACTACTGTTCCAGTAAGTGTAAGATGAGCCTTGGATATTTAAAATATCACCTTACTCCATTACCACATACACCCTTGGAAGACTCCCCCTGCTACACTCAAGCACAAGTCTGGAAGACTCCTGAGGGCTAAGTTTGGGGGGAAACCTCAGGATGGAACAAGGAGAGGAATAGGTTTATACGAGCCTGACGCGCTGTTGGCATACAGTAGGAACACACACACACACACATTGTGAGTGGTCGAATGGCTCCATTAAAGTGGTGTTGAAGTCCCAGTGGTGGAAGGGCCTGTCAGGTTCTTCCTGCTGTGAACTAGGGGCTGTGCGCACAATTATACACACATGCTGACATCAGGGTGGACTCTCAGGGGAAGTTAAGATGTGTGATCTGCACTCTCATGCAAGGTCTATTGGGGCAAAGGAGACCCTCTGTGGATATCAGGTGTCATGCCAGAAAAACATCACACCCAGCATTTGTCCCAGATGATGTATGACTTCAGGATAGACAAATCTCCATGAAGGGCAAGGTAGGTCAGGGCAGGACAGAGTAACAGGAATGAGTGAGGAACTAGTCAAATGCCCACATTCCATCTTGAGTATTGTATAATAAGCTGGAGAGCCTCTGCTGTTGTGGACGTAGAGTTCACTCACCTTTGCATGCTTCTCACTGACAAGAAAATTAAAACCTGCCACTTAGACTCTTTTAATCCGACTATTGAGTGGAATTCTGATTATCCCAAGCTTGTGCGTGCTGTGTCTTCTCATTTCAGTCATGCAGGGGTTGGTTTGTTTGGCCAAGCCTAGATGGTTGAGTAATCTGTGGTCTTGAGGTCAGAACTCACTCAATAGGGTGATCCAATCAATAGGATCTTGACCAAAACTGAACAAACATCTACTTCTGGGAGGAAAGGCACTCCAGCCCCCACTCTTACCAAATAGTCATATGATAGAGAAGTACACGAGAAAATATACTCCCCCAAAAATACCTTAGAATTTGTTTTTTGACAAAACACTGTAGAGCGTGAACTGTTGACTTTTATCCATCTTTATGTTGGTGCTATTATATGTCTGCTCTTTCTTTGAAGACTGTCCTTGGTACTTCGTTAATATCATACATCCCACATTGTGAAATAAGTAAAACAATGGGGAAGTCATTTTTTTTGCAATGGTAATTTGCTTTCCCATAAAAGATAATGAATCTGAGCATTTTTCTCCTAAAGAAATGGTTGAAACGTAAGTTGGCCATCAACTGGCAAATAGAGGGAACAGTTTCGAGGGCTATACGGCCGGTAAGAACTTTCATCTTCAAAATAAGGTATTAAGTCTTTAAATAAGTCTTTGCCGTTTCAGACAGTCAGTCAGTCAGTTAACAAATATTTATCAGTCTACCATAGGTCAAGCGCTGCGGTAGGGCTGAGGTACACTGATGAACAAGGCAGATAAAGACCAAAGAGGGGATTTAGACAGAGGAACAGGGCAGAGATTCGTGTTTTCAATTCACTGAGAATTATGTGAGGCAGAGTAGTCAAGAATGACCTCTCTGATGCAGTCTTTGAAGTCATTAAGGACAAGGAATACCGGTGTGGGCCGGGGGGAGGCCAAAATGAACCTGGATAGGAACGCTGGAAGTCATTGCTAGGTTTTAAGAAGGGAAAGGACAGAATTGTGCCCGCACAGGGTGGGAAGCGGGAAGCAAGGGAATGCGTCTGCATATATCTTGGAGGAGACGCAGAAGGCTTCCATACGGTGGGAGTAGATAGAGTGGGAGCAGATAGATTTAGCATATATTTTGAAGTGGAGTCAACAGGGCTTAAAAATAATTTAACATGGGGATGGAGTTGAGAAAAAGAGAGGAATTATCCAGGACGCCTATGTTTCTGGCTTAGGATCATTTCCCTTAGTTTATTTCCTTTAAGGCCCTTACCACAATTAAAGAGACTTAAGCTGTCACCTCGTTAATTTATTTTGTTTATGTGTTTATTCTGTCCATCTAGAATAATCCTGTCCAATAGAAAAGTAATGCAAGGGGTGCCTGGGTGGCTCAGTCATTAAGCGTCTGCCTTCGGCTCAGGTCATGATCCCAGGGTCCTGGGATCGAGCCCCGCATCGGGCTCCCTGCTCTGGGGGAAGCCTGCTTCTCCCTCTCCCACTCCCCCTGCTCGTGTTCCCTCTCTCACTGTGTCTCTCTCTGTCAAATAAATAAAATCTTTAAAAAAAGAAAAAAGAAAAAAAAGAAAAGTAATGCAAGCCACAGATGTAATTTTAAATTTGCTAGTAATTACATTAAAAAAGGTGAAATTAATATTAATGATATATTTTGCTTGATTCAATATATCTAGAATATTTTTTCCAACAAGTAACCAGTATAACACCTAATGAGAAATTTTACAGGTGTTTTTTTTTTTGTATTAAGTCATCAAAATACAGTGTTTATTTTACACTGAGAACACATCTCAATTCAGATTACCACATTTTAAGTCCTTAAGAATCACCCGTGGCTAGTGGCCATATGCTGGATAGTGCATACCTAGTATGAGCCACCGAGGGTGCATCCATTCAGTCTAGTTCACTGTTATTTCCT
Source organism: Callorhinus ursinus (assembly GCF_003265705.2). Lineage (NCBI taxonomy): Eukaryota > Metazoa > Chordata > Mammalia > Carnivora > Otariidae > Callorhinus > Callorhinus ursinus. Next base: position 89,252,817 of record NW_027397066.1, on the reverse strand, counting down.
GCAACTGAAACATTCAGGGGCATACAGTGAGCACTTGATATATTTTGAATGAGTCCATAAATGCCTGGTTTGGGGGGCCCTATCGGAGGCAGTCATTTTGGGGGTGGGGATCAAAGCTTTCATTTTGGATTCGTTCAGTCGGAGATATCTGTGAAGCATCTAAGTAGAGAAGTCAAAAAAAGAAGTAGATATGAGAGTCTGGGACTGAGAAGATCTGGGTGGAGAGGTAAATTTGGCACCTTGATGGGTCCTCAATCCATAGGAATCATGGTGGATTACCTTGGGAAAGAGCACAGAGAAAAGAAAGGGCCTAAGACCTTACCCTCAGAGATACCAACATTTCAATGTTAAGTGACAGAAGAAGAAAATCAGGGAAGTGCGGTGGTGCCAAGAAATCAGAAGAGTAAGGGCTTTAAGGAGAAAGGAGTGGTCAACTGCTGAGAGATCAGGTATTTAAAAAAAAAAAAAAAAAAGGTAGGCGCATTGAGATCCTAACAATGATCCTGCCACACATTCTACAATCATGATCTCTTTTAAGCCCTCCTTATAATGCTTTGAGTCAAAGAGAGTTTTTTGGGTTTTTTTGTTGTTGTTTTGTTTTGTTTTGTTTTTAGTATAAAGAAATTTGGTCTCCAAAAGGTCAAGAAGCCCAACTAATTTATGGAAGAACCAGATCTAGGCCCTAAGACTCTTGGTCCAGCAATATTTACAGAACATATTTTAAAGCACTGGGAATAACAAGAAACCATGAAGGTTTATAGAAAAAGCATGACTTATCTGTGACTTCACCAGGTTTAGGTGTTTTGAGAATAAATGTACATTTGACATCATCTTTCAAGTATGGAACTAGACCAAGATTACATGATCGGGATTTCTTGTAAGTTTCCAAGCGCCTTCTGCCCTTCATTCATAACACCTAGAATTCTTACCACACTGTTCCTCATAGGACTCGGTTTCTCAACTTATCTTAGGCAATGCAGTAATACTGCTTCTGCAGTGCATTAATGTAAATTAATAACTTCATTCAGGAGAAAGATAGTCTGCAGTTTTCAAGTGTGTTGTTATAAGTAAATTAAGCTTTCTTTGCTGCCTTTCAAAACACAGAAAGAATGAAATGATCTAGTTTAAACTCTATGGCTAAGTAGTTGCATGACCTTGAATAAGACTACCTTTCCTGTGCCTCACTGTTCTTATCTATGGAACAGGGGAGTTCAGTCAGAGGATGTCTAGTTCTTAAAATAACATGCTTAATGTTATAGTTAATTAGGGTTAACTTTGTCCAGATATTGAACTTCCAATTTAATCAGTGTGTGAAGATCATCCCAAAGGAAGTCAAGAAACCTAGGAATGAATTCCAAGGGCACCACCAGGTAGACATGTAATCACGGGACAGGGAATAACCTCACTTTCCCCGTATGTTAATGGCATGATAAATCTGATCATCTCTCAGGGTTGTTTCAAGGACTGAACCAGGTAAGGTATGTTTTATCATCTCTAAAGTAGAGAAATTAGAAGTGTAAGTACTGTTAAAGTGGATCTTTGAAACACTGTATACATTATCACTCCCAGCAAGTACCAGACTCAGTCCCCTGTTACTTATCATTAGGGCCATTACTTTTGTTGAGTTACAGGTTATGGTATTGAAATATGCTCAGTGTGAGAAAGGAGAAAACTGTAGAGTCTGGGTATCTCCAGAGAGCGCCCATCTCTGAACGTTTACAAGAACATAATGGGATACACCAAAAAGAAACGAGAAAGAAAGGGGGAAGGAAGGAATTCGCGAGCGGAAGAGAAAGGCAAGGCCACGTTAGGGAAATAAAAGGCGAGTCCGGAGAAGTAGCAAGGATTAGGAGGGGAAATGGGAAGGGCAGGGCAGGAACGGGAGCCAGTTAGACCAAGGACAAGGGTGGTGGCGAACGAGTGGCCAGTCCGGCGACTTGCCAAAGCAGGCGCCCGGCGGAGGAGGGGAACGGGAGGGTGGGGCTTGGCGAAGGGCAAAGGCAGGGCAAGACTTAAAAGGGGATGACCCCAGCTAGTTGATGCCACCGGTGACTTCCAACGCCCAGGGCAAGGGGACCCCACGAGGGAGCACGGCGGAGGCAGCCCGCGGGCTGGCGAGGCAGGCGCGCACACGCGAGAGGGAGCCCCGGGGAGCGCCCGGCAGCCGCGCCGCCATGTGCGAGCTGTACAGCAAGCCGGACACCCTGGCGCTGAGGAGGAAGCACATCGGGTGAGGGCTCCGAAGCCGCGAGGAAAGGCGCAGAGGGGGCAATAACTAGCGCAGGGGGCGGGGAGCTGAAGCGGGGCAGGTGGCCGGCGAGCGGGAACGCGCCGGGGCTGTGGCCGGCGGGGCGCGTGCGAGACGCCACCGCCCACCCGCGCCGCACCTGCGCACGCGCGCCGCCGCCCGCCCGCCGCGCCTCCGCCCGCGCTGTCCTCGCGCTCCGCCGCCCGCCGTCCAGTGGGGGCTGCGGGCGGCGAGAAGAGCTGACCCACGAGGGTTAATCGCCCCAGGAGGGGAACTCCAGTCCGGGGACGGGCGCTGCGAGGGAAGATGGGTAGCTCTCCGCCGAATGCCACCAACTCGAACGTTTCCCCAAACTATGAACTCAAAAATATTTTTGACAATGGCTATGAAAACGAACTAATTCTGACAGCTTTTGCTTAAAGTGAACTTTTTCTTCTTGCATGCTTGGTTAGATAAAGGGTTAATCCAGGCAGTTAAAAAAAAAGAAAAAAAGAAAATCCTTAAAACCACTTTCTTGGGGCGCCTGGGTGGCTCAGTGTGTGGGATGTCTGCCTTCAGCGCAGTCATGATCCCAGCCCGCATCGCATGGGCCTCCCGGCTCAGCGGGGAGCCTGCTTCTCCCTCTGCCTCTGCCTGCCACTCTCCCTGTTTGTGCTCTTTCTCTCTCTCTCTTGCTCTCTCTCTGTGTCAAATAAATAAAATCTTAAAAAAAAAAAAAAAACCAAAAACCCACCACTTTCTTAAGGGTAAAATGCCACTTACCCACCTTGGTCTCCCAAGCTGTGCCCTCATTACAATTAAAAAGTGCCGTGTTCTCTCCTGTCTACTTTTGTTTTGCCCGTGTTATAAACGCCTGGGTGAAATACTGGTAAGCGTACAGAAAGCGTACAGAACTGAACGTTAAGTCTGACCTGGGCTCTGGTCCTAGTACGGTATCTCGTTACCGGTGTGACCTCTGTCAAATTACTTTAATTTCCTCTTCTGTGGAAGTAGGAATAGTTTTCTGCTTCACGGGAGCGAGCAAGTGAGATTAGTAAGCGGGATCTGGTTTTTAAAAAGGCACATGTAAGTATCAATGATGATTGTGGCCACTGGCAAAGGCCTGCAATAGTCACACTTAATTAACAAGCAGTGTCGCTGGTGAACAGAGAGAGGACTGGGGGGCATAAAAAAGAAAATAACTGGTATCCTCTCCTGAGAAATGCTGGGCGGCTCCTCCTACTCATCTCCTGGTCTCAACCCGGGAGGTTTCTAGATGGGCTTTTAGGAGACCGGTTGGAACTTTCTCATCCCTGCGTAGGGAAAGCCAAAATGATCTGATCCCTCCCTCATTACCCAGTCACCCCTTGTCCTTTTCTAATCACCACTCCTTTCTGTTAGTTTTCAATCCCACGTAGTTAGATTCCAGTGCAAACCCAGTGACTTCTAACGTGAACTGAAGAAATTCTGTGAAAGGAGGAATGTAGCCATGGACAGCCTGAAAGAATTTTACCTGAAGTCTGAGTGGCGAGGTGGAAAGTACCCTTAGCAAGGGAAGGTGAAGTCTGCAGTTAACAGCCCACATTCATGACAAAGGTTTTCTTTGGCTTTTAACTCAGTGGTATAAACTAACAGCTGGGATTGAACCAATAAGAAATTCTCATTAAATATTGTTTTGATTTTAACTGATGATGCTTAATCTGAGGCAATTTTAAATTAAGATTACATATACACAATAATTAAAATACTTTCTAAACAGTTGCTTATCAATTTAATATACAAGCATCCAGTTACCCTCCAAAATAACTCCAATGCATGTGACATTTTTTTCTGTGTGTGCATGCAAAATCACCAGAATAAAAATAATATATTCCAGGGATGCCTAAGTGGCTCAGTGGGTTAAGCATCTGCCTTCCGCTCAGGTCATGATCCCAGGGTCCTGGGATCGAGCCCCGCATTAGGCTCCTTGCTCAGTGGGGAGCCGGCTTCTCCCTCTGCCTGGCGCTCCCCCCTACTTGTGCTCTCTCTCTCTCTAACAAATAAATAAAATCTTTAAATAATAATAATAATAATATATTCCATTTTAGTTTCTACGTGTCCATAGGACCAACATCAGAAAACTTTGTGATGTTTCTATGTTGCTAAAATTTATATTCCAGACATTCATCCAAATAACCAACAATATGGATGACTTTTTATTATGTTCAAAATAATGGATTAAGAGGTTAGAAGAATAATTGGATTTCATTATTTAAGAATGGAAAAATCCATTTGATACAGGACAAATACCACTCAAAAGACTTGAAAATGGTCTCCTATAAAATCTTTTGTAGTATTTATTACCAGTTTATTTGCATTTAGCTTTCAGTGCTATTCATTTCTTTATCAATTAGATTAGAAAGAGAGAGAGAAAGCAAGCAAGCACTGTCTTGGGCTGTGGTATAGGATAGTCTATTTTCTTTTTTTTTTTTTAAGGATTTTATTTATTTGACAGAGAGACACAGCGAGAGAGGGTACAGAAGCAGGGGGAGTGGGAGAGGGAGAAGCAGGCCTCCCGCGGAGCAGGGAGCCCGATGCGGGGCTCGATCCCAGGACTCTGGGATCATGACCTGAGCCGAAGGCAGACGCCTAATGACTGAGCCACCCAGGCGCCCCTAGGATAGTCTATTTTCAAATTCTGGTTTTTTTCATTTACTGGCTGTGTAATCTTGAACAAGTTTCTTGATTTTTCTGTGTCTCAGTTTCCTCACCTATAAAAATGAGAATGATAATAACTTCTATTTCATAAGATTATTGGGAGGATTAAATGAAATGATTTTGTAATATTTGTCAGTTCCTGACACATAGTAAACCTCGAAAAAAAAAAGTTTGTTTTGTTTTCTGGTAGAACAAAACTTCCCAGAAGAAAATTAGTTATTGGTTTGTGTAATTAGAGTTTTCAGAGTTGATCCATGTGCCTCTAAACAGAGTTGTCAAATCATGGCAAATTTAATATAACAAACATATGAAATGTGAGGAGTGTCACCAATGGGGGGGGTTAAGGTAAAAGGTTCCGGGCTAATATGAAATTAAAAAAAAAATAACGTATGTCACCCAGGTTGTGTTTTCCCTTTCCTTTATGTAACTGTAATTTTCCACTGATCATGACCCTCCTTGAGAAGGAAAAACACTGAGCAGTCCTTCCAGACCAAAGTGTTTCCTTTCATTATTTCTAGACCCTCATGCAAAGTTTTCTTTGCTGCGGATCCCATCAAAATAGTGCGAGCCCAGCGGCAGTACATGTTTGACGAGACAGGTGAACAGTACCTCGACTGCATCAACAACGTTGCCCACGGTAAATGTCCTGTCTCTGTAGTGCTGGGAAGGGTACATTTGTGGAGTAGGGCAGACACAGCACCACTGATATTTGCCCCAGGAGGTGCAGTAGCTGCTGTTCCTTGGCTGGATGGGGCCAGTAGTCCTAGCCCGGCAAAGTTACAGCGCAGTGTGGGAGAGAAAGAAACTCAGCCTTTTTTTTTTTTTCCCTTGCTTCAGAATCCCCATCACTCCGGGAATTTAGAATTGTAATTCCTTTTTGGGGTTTTTGTCTTCTGAATTTTAGTGGGACACTGTCACCCAGACGTGGTCAAGGCTGCCCTGGAACAGATGGAACTGCTAAACACAAATTCTCGATTCCTCCACGACAATATTGTGGAGTATGCCAGGCGCCTTGCAGCAACCCTGCCGGAGAAACTCTCTGTTTGCTATTTTACAAATTCAGGGTATGTTTCCAGGTTTCCCACCCACCCCCATTCCCACCAATCTTTTTTTTTTTTTTTTTTTTTTACTCTCTCACGCACACCTTTCTTCTTGATTCCTGGGGGAGCCCAGACATCTAAGGTTTCCTGAGATTCTTGTCATGTACTAAGTGACCATACGATGGGACCTTGATGGTTCTGGTTCTTCAGCTTTACTTCATGAGCTTGTGGTCGATAGGATACCCAACAGCGTTTTCTAGAGGTTTTGACCCAGCCACTGATGATTAACATGTGCATGCAACTCAACTTCTTATTACCATGGCTTCCTTGGTGAAAGATGGGGAAAGCTTACCTAGCATGCTTTAGTATCCCTGCAGGTTAGATACTTGGGTCATAACCATGGCAAAAACATCCAAGCCTGGGGTTCATGTGAGAAAACCTAACCCGTCAAATAGCCCTCACCTCCTCAGGAAGTAGAGTAAGTAGCTAAAGAGTCAATGGGCCTACGTAGTTCCTTTAAGGCATGAATGAGGGGTTTTAGCAAAGGACGAATTCTACTAAACAAGCTATAACTTTTGTAAGACTTTTGATTGACTTGTTTCTTAGGCAATTTCCTCAACACAAATACAAAAAAGGGAGGAGTAAATTCAAAAGAATAGATATGTCCCAACTTTTAAATTCTGTAAATTCAAGTTATATATCCATTCTGTGGAATATTATGCAGACATTAAAAATATGTTTTTGGACATACACATCTAATGACATGAAAAGCTTGCAATGCAACGTTATATTGGGAGGAAAGCTGTGCACACGGTGTACACTCATATTTTTTAAAATTAGGTATATGTATAAATGTATTAAAACTATTAGAAATTCTGTAAATGTTCGATTATATGATTCTGTGATTCACTTTCATCTTTGCAATGAGATTTTAAAACCAAATTTATAAGGAGAAGATCGTCCCTTTTTCTTTGTAAAGAATTCAGGTATTTTAGGATCTACCCTATTGTTATAAAGCATTTTTGCCTTCAGTAAATAAATGCCATAATATTTGACTTTCACTTCTAAAGAATCCTGTACTGTCAAAGAGGGATTGCCCCAAGGAGCACTGTCACCAGAGACTGAAGGTGATAGAGCCTGGGTTAGGACAAAGAGTAATCTTGAAGTTAAATAGACTTCAGTCTGAATGCTGGCTCTACCTCTTATTAGCTGCGTGAACTTATTCTGCCTCCTTAACCTCTCTGAGGTTCTTTCTTCATCCATATAAAGGAGATGGCAACCCTTGCCTTACAAAGGAGTTACGAGAATAAATGCAAGCAAAACCCTCAGCATGATGTCTGGCAGATAGTAAACATCCCACAAATGATTATTTTCTTCTTCTGTGTCTGAGTTGTATATATAGACTATCTAAGCCAGATAGAAAAATTATGATCTTTATTTTGTCGGTAAGGAGCTGATCAAATATTGGGTCAGGACAACATAGTTTAGTGGTCAAGTTGACGGGCTCTCATGCTCCCCTTCCTCCCTTTGAGATCTGGCTTCATGGGGGCTTCCTAACATCCTCCAAGTTAGTCACCTACTCCTGTAACTGAATTGGGCGGAAGTTTGAAATAAGCAGCGTATCCTTTGCATTGGGTTTCTTCCGTGTGTCTCATTCTTTATTGAAGACATCTGGGGAACTTGTATGAGAAGGATGAAGTGAGATTGCTGGGGGGGGGGGGGTGTGCAGACTAAAGGGGAAAGAGAGGACTTGCACTTATTTCCCCCATACATTTCTGGAAAAATGGGATCTTACAACTTTTGTAATTAACATTTGAAATATTTTAAAAAGAGCTTATGTCACCTTGACCCCTCTTTCTGTGATCTCTTAATAGATCTGAAGCCAACGACTTAGCCTTACGTTTGGCTCGGCAATTCAGAGGCCACCAAGACGTGATTACCCTTGACCAGTAAGTTTGGGACGCAAGACTTCTAAGCAAGAAGCTCTTTCAAGAGACAAAATGGTGTTGATCCTGTCCGTACTAATATTACAAGCACACGGGGAGGAGGGCGGATATATGGCACGATGATTTTATTATGTAGTAAGGTATCAAGGCCAGCTGAGGCCTGAAGGACACTTAATTCCGTCCAAGTTCCTGCAAACGGGGGAGGCTCTCTTGGATGCTCTGTCATGGCCTCATGGGCTTTGCCTGAATCGTTATTTATTGAGCCACTCTAATGAGTAACTCAGTATTTTCCAAAATAAAAATATGATTGATTTCTTTAAACTCTCTACGTTCACGTCACTATTGTGACTACCCACTGTAATCATTTAAAAAGATAATAATTTAGAGCAAATTTAAAAAAAAAAATAAGAAACCCAAGTAAAAGATCGTACTTTCTTGTTAGTTTGAGACTATTACCAGCCATCATTTAGTCTCATCTCCTTAACATGAATTTAGTACATTTTAGACAAGAAAGCTGACAACCCCCGTCTTTATTAAGATCTTTTCTTTTAATTTTTTTTCTACCTTTGCACCCCACTCATCTCAGTCACAGAGGATTAAATTGAACGCATACCTCATTTCTTGCCCTTTTATAGGCTTCTCTTGTTTTATGTGTCGGATCATCTCTTCATTTTCTATTGCTGCTATAACAAATGACCACAAATGTAGTGGCTTAATTACCACAAACGTAGTGGCTTAAGCAACGCAGATTTATTTCCTCACAGTTCTGTAGGTCAGAAATCCAAATGGGTCTTCACTGGGCCAAAATCAAGGTATCAACAGGACTGTGCTCCTTCTGGAGGCTTCTTCTGTTTGCTTGCTTTGCCCAGCTTGGAGAGGCTGCCTGCGTTCCTTGCTCAGGGTCCCCCCTTCATCTTCAAAGCAGCCATTCTGCCAGTCCTGCCATGGCCGCCATCCTCACCTCGATTCCCCTGCCTCTGACCACCATCCTCCTGCCTCCTTCTTTCACTTGTAAAGACTCTTGTGATTCCGCTGGACCCCCCCCCCAGGATTATCTTTCCATCTCAAGATTCTTAATTTAATCACACCTGCAAGGGCTCCTTTGCCATGTAACATATTCCTAGGTTCCCAGGAGCAGAATGTGTATTCCTTGCCCATTTTTCTATTGGGATTCCCATCTGTTTCTCGTTGGTTTGTGTTTGCTTATATAGTCTAGATCAAAAGATCTCAACATTGACTGTGCCTTAAAATTATCTGGGAAAAATTTATTTAAATGCCAATGCCCAGGCCCCACCCCAGACCAATTAAAGAAAATCAGTGGTGGGGGCGCCTGGGTGGCTCAGTGGTTAAGCATCTGCCTTCGGCTCCGGTCATGATCCCAGGGTCCTGGGATCGAGCCCCGCATCGGGCTCCCTGCTCAGTAGAGTCTGCTTCTCCCTCTCCTTCTCCCCCTGCTTGTGTTCCCTCTCTCGCTGTGTCTCTCTCTGTGTCAAATAAATAAATGAAATCTTAAAAAAAAAAAGAGAGAGAGAGAGAGAAAACAAAGTCAGTGGAAGATCCCCAGAAACAGTATATATTTTTAAGTTTCCCAAGTGATTCTACTGTGCAGGCGGAGTTGAGAACCACCATTGTGAGCATTCATCTTTTGTAGTTTGAAACATTTTAAATATCTTTTCCCACACTATCATCTATCTTTTAGCTTTGTCCATGGTATCCTTCAACCAAAATCTTTAATTTTCATCAAATCAAATAAATAAAATTTTCATCATATGGTTTATGTGATCTAAGTTTTGTTAATATCTCTCCCCCTACACCCACCACACCCCCCAGATCACAAAGATGTTTTCTCTATTTTCTTCTACTACCTCATATGAAATCCACCTGGTGTCCACTGTGTTAAATTTATGTGTGGAGGTGTCCCTGAGCTGGCCTTCTGTCTAAGTCTTCTCTTTGTTCTCATGCTGATACATACTTACTGATACATACATATCATTCTGATACTTACTGTGGTGCTGTAGCATCTTTAATCTTGCTAAGGGAAGTCCTCTCTCTTTGATTTATCTATTCATGGGCTTTTTAAAATTTCTTTTCCAGATCTCCCACTTATGCCTCTGGGCAAGAAACAGAAAAGGGAATATTATAGCCACCTGTATTTTAAGCAAGCGAAAAGAATCTCATAGCCACTTGGTCATCTCTCAACCTTAGTTCTTCCTGAGGAGACATCCTGCTCTTACTAACTTGTATTTGCCCAGCATATGCAATCTGACATCCCATAGAAACCGTTCCAGACAGAAACGCAGCCCATTCTGTGATATAAGTTGTTTTAAAGTTCACTAGAATGTAACTGTCGAATACATTTAAAGAATACTTAGTTAGCAAGTTTTCCATAAAGCTATAGAAAATAATTTTTGCATTTAGACAATCTAATTTAGCACATCTAATATCATCCTAAGAAATTAAGTTTTCTTTTCCTGCTTAAAAAAATTGTCTGTGAGGATCCATATTTGGTTTCCTATGTGTTTTATCACATGAATAAGGAGAACTGGACAAATTAAATGGCCAGTCTTGCCATGAAGAATTAGATCTTGTATAGTTAAGTCTGGCATTAAGGTTAAGATTCTCCTAGATGGTGTACACTACTGTTTTTCACATACTACAAAAACTTCCTTCTCTGAGTGATTTTGGTTCCTGTTCTTTTTCTTTCCAGTGCTTATCATGGTCACCTATCATCTTTAATTGAGATCAGTCCATATAAATTCCGAAAGGGCAAAGATGTCAAGAAAGCATTTGTGCATGTGGTAAGTATCTTAGAGTCCAAGAATCAGAAAGCTGCTACTGGAAGAATGCCTAATGATAATCCAGTCCAATCCTTTGATCAAAATGAAACTACGAAAAAGAAACTAAAATCTAGAGCAGTTACCTGACTTACTAAAGTCAAAAAGCTAGTTAATGACAGGATGTGGCTTAAAATCCATTGATGAGTATCACAAGTAGCAAATTAGTATGGTGGTAGTGAAGGCTATTATTCACAGCTATCATTTTGTTTTTCTTGCCTTTTGATCTTTAATTACTTTTCCTATCTACTGATACCGGCTTCAATTTGGAGTTGAATCTAGTGTGTATGAATGTCTTAAAATTACACTGTTCTATGCTAAAGTATTATGTAGAGTTATGAAGTAAAATAAATAGTAAAGAAGATAAAGAAACCAATCAAGTTGTTGAAATATTAAAACTCCTTTGGTTTAATTAAGGATCAGTAGACTTTCTTAAGTGAATCGTCAACTCCTTCTTTCAAAATGGTAAGACCTCATATCCGTGCTAAGGCATTCTAGTATTTGGAATGATCGCAATTTGCTATATCGTTGGTAAGTGTTGGTTTATTTTCTGTATAGAATAGTTAATACAATTTTCATCCATTGAAATTTTCAAATACAATAACCACATTTGTCATTTGAATTTGCTCTTGATTCAAATAGGGATGTAGTCTTGACTTATAAAGGTCTAGGAGCGAATCCAAGCTCCTGTTCACAAATGCAAAGATCTTAGTTTTCACAGAATTGAGAAACGTTAAGGAAAAAGAACAAAAGAACCTAAGTCACTTAAACCGACATGGTCACCTTTCCAACATGCTCTTGTGGGGAAATGCCTTTTCTTTCTTTCTTTTTTTTTTTTTTTTTTTAAGTTCATTTGTCTGAGAGGTAAATCTTGAGAAACTCTACCGCTTGGTTGTTTCCAGGCACCAACTCCAGATACTTACAGAGGCAAATACAGAGAAGATCATGCAGACCCAGCCAGCGCTTATGCAGAGGAAGTAAAGGAAATTATTGAAGAGGCTCATAACAGTGGAAGGAAGGTGTGTATTTACAGCTTTGGAAACAGCATAACGTCTTTTATAAAGTGGATCGAAATCACTGTGACACCTTGGAGAGGTGGAAAAGGATTAGATCTCCCTCCCCTTTCTGTTTTTCTCTGCTTGCTTTTCACTCGATTCATATCTCAAAAAGTGCATTATTATGATCATTCCTCTAAGACTATCTGTTTTTATTTATTCTGGAAATGCAATCACTATGCCTGTTCCAGAACTGGTGGCCTAATTTCTCACTTTCCCAGTGGGTTGCAGACTCTGGCCCAAAGGGGGAGAGGGGAGGGGGGATTAGGAAAGGCCCATGGACAGACTCTTCCAGATGAAAGTAGCATTGGGGGGGGGTGGGCTGCTATATGAGGAAGGGAAGGGAAGAGGCACAGTGGCCCTGGGACCTCTGAACCAGTGCAGGTTCCCGGGCCCAGGAAGCCATGCTGCTTCCCTCAGACTGGTACAACTTTCCCGAAGCTGCAGAGCTTGGGTTAGCCAAGGCAGATGTTTCTCCAACCTGAGCCTGGGCTTCGAAGACAGAACCAGAATCTTCCAGAGTAAGAAAAAAGAGTTTCCATTTTCTCGGTCTTCACCCTACTCTCTTCAGCCTAACATAAATTTTCAGCCCGTTTGGGGGTTATTTATGTGGAGTTTTAAAGTGATTTGACACATGCTTTGCCTTTAAACTGGCTTATAGCATCAACAGGGCAATAAAATTAAAAAAAAACTTAAACTTTTTTTTAAAGATTTTATTTATTCATTTGAGACACAGAGATACAGAGAGAGAGAGAGAGAGAGAGCTCATGAGCAGGGGCAGAGGGAGAGGGAGAAGCAGGCTCCCCGCCGACCCAGGAGCCCGATGCGGGGCTCGATCCCAGGACCCTGGGACCATGACCTGAGCTGAAGGCAGACACTTAACCACCCAGGCACCCCCCAAAAAAATCTTAATTGAGATAAAAATGAAGCCTTTCCTTTTTCCAGTGCAAATACTTTTATCTTAGTGATTGGAGAGCCATTTGCGTTTCTTAACTGTTTTCTTCCCATCCCATTCATTTTTCGTATCTTCAGACGTCACATCTGTGCAACTAGCCCTAAGAGCTACCTGTTCTGGGGACCTTCATATGCTTTTCTTCTTCAAGGGTAGCCCATCCCTCCTTCCACAAACTGTAAAGAGTGCTTCCAGAAAAAAGTTTACATTACTGGGCGCCTGGGTGGCTCAAGTCGTTAAGCGTCTGCCTTCGGCTCAGGTCATGATCCCAGGGTCCTGGGATCAAGCCCCACATCGGGCTTCTTCCTCGGGGGGAAGCCTGCTTCTCCCTCTCCCACTCCCGCTGCTTGTGTTCCCTCTCTCGCTGTCTCTGTCTCTGTCAAATAAATAAAGTCTTAAAAAAAAAAAAGTTTACATTACCAAGATCACATGGTCTTCTTGCTGCCAAAAGTGTTCAGATAGCTTTTTGAGAACATTAGCATCGAGTAGTTACGGACCCGATGCTGTCCTGTTAACAATGCTGAAAGTAATGAGCAAATATAAGATGGATGCTTCAGAATATTAGATGGGCTTGAAAAGTCAGGGGATTTTAGAGAAGCAATCGCTTAGGTCCAGTGGCTTCATTTTATAGCTAATAAATGAAATATTTAAAAGTGAAGAACTTAAGCCAAGGTAATATAGTTCCTGAGATGTAGTCTGGACGGAAACCTCGGTTCTCTTGACTCCGTATCTCATCTTGTCTATGCTTTCTCTTCTTGATTTAGTGTTACCTATCTTCTACTCCTCCTTTCTTCCCCTCTAGAGCATTCCCTCTGCAATTCCTCTTGTGAATTGCCTGATTCCGTTAAGTCCGGTTCAGGGTAAGAACTAGAAATACAGCACAGTAACTAACCTGTGTGGCCACCAGTCAACCTCCCCTTTCCCGAGAGCAAATTCCAGGCGCAGGCAGTCCTCATCACCCCGCTGGGGAAACGGGCACCTCAGTAATGGGGTTAGAACCTGGGTAATTTTTTTAGAAGTTGATGTCAAAGACCAATCGTCATTCTTGCTCAGTTGATCCTAATGAAAACACTGCATTTGAATTAATAATGGAGAACCGGAGGTTGCTCTCTCTTCCATTTCTCATGGTAGTAGCACCGGTACTCTAGAATTTCAGAAACGGATGAATTTCATATCAGTTGCTTTTCCAGCATGGACATCTCTTCTCTTCTTTGTCATCAAGTGGCCTACTTGCCACTTGCCACTTGCCACAGGCCCATTCCCAACCATTTTTAAAAATAACCTGCTCTGTAAGAAGTCCTCTTTTTTAGGGGGCTCAAGGGGGACCTAATGGACTTTGACCCCATCTTCTCTTGTATAGATTGCTGCCTTTATTGCTGAATCCATGCAGAGTTGTGGCGGACAAATAATTCCTCCAGCAGGCTACTTCCAGAAAGTGGCAGAGTATGTACTTGACTTGGGCACTCTGGGTCAAACTGAAGGCTCTGTGACAGTTCTGCAAGGCCATACTGGTTAAAATGTTGAAGTACTTCCAGACTAGCTGGTAAATAGCCACTTCGGCATGCCTGCACACCAGGACTCCCCAGAACCCCTCCACCTTCCCAAGATCCAGCAAATAAAGGGTTTACACATGGTCCAGTGAGGGGTGGGGCCTCCGGGGCTCTGCACCAGTTCCCAGCCTGACATCCTCTCTGGCTGGTGCCCACGCCTTACCAATGAGTAAACATTTGAAGATTAACCCTGCTAAACACTACTTCTTGTTCACGTCTTTCTCTTCCCACTTAAAATGCCACAGTAGAGCTTATTTGAAGCAGCACAAACCTGAATAATAAGACTATGTCTACTCTGGAAAGTATGTGATTATATTTCAAAGTCAGTGACATCACGTAGATGTCACTGGGGATTCGAGCACAGAACTGTTTTTGACAACAATTCCAGACCTCAAGTTAACAACATTTTTTTAAGTCCTCCATAATCTGTATCTTTGTGGGTGGGTTTGGGGACTCTCAGTGACCTGAAGACGTTAGACTTCCCTTTTGCTTTTCAGATACGTACACAGAGCAGGAGGTGTGTTTATAGCTGATGAAGTTCAGGTGGGCTTTGGCCGAGTTGGGAAACATTTCTGGAGCTTCCAAATGCATGGTGAAGACTTTGTTCCAGACATTGTCACAATGGGAAAACCAATGGGCAATGGCCACCCAATGGCATGTGTGGTAACAACCAAAGAAATCGCAGAAGCCTTCAGCAGTTCTGGGATGGAATATTTCAATACGGTAAATGTTGGCTTCCCGGTTTATGCTTAGAGGGAAAAATACTGTGTGTTCTTACACTTCTTGCCAATGTAGTAAAGAATAAAGAATAAAGTTCAGTATCGCCAGCTAACCACCCCAGGACTTTAGCCAAATTTTGATCTAACCATATTTCATTCTATCTGGCATAATTCTCCTTGTATTTTTCCTTGTGTATCTTTCCCCTTTCTGAAATGACTAATTGTTCCAGTGATAAATGGTTGCCTTGCTAACTCTAGAGGTTGTGATGTTTCATCCACAGATGATATGATCTTCTTTATTTTAGATCACATTTAAATTCCCCAAACATTTCTAAAGTGTTTAGATGATACAGAACTATAAATGTTATATGGCTGTCACAGGAGATACTAAATTTTCTATCTTTGGGAAATTTTCTTTCCTTGGTTTTACCCCCATAAGTCGTGAACTTTAAGCTTGGAAAAATTATTATAGTTTATGCTGTGTGTGTAATAGGACTTGTGACAACTAAAAGTAAGATTCGAATCTAAGGACATAAATTATTCAGAGAAAATGTCATTGCTTAGCTGTTTTCACACAACTGTTCAGGGGCAGAAGCCCGTATCCCCCTCACTGAACCACACTCTGAAATTCTTAGTTCCCAAAGCAGTGTCTGGTTTTTGTCTGGATGAACTAACAAATTCCCTGATAGTCCTCCATACCAATTAGGCAGGATAGAGAATATAATTTGGGATGAATTTTTACTCAGTTGTAAACAAATAGAATCACATTATATTCTAAATCTAAAAAGTTTACAGCACAAGGGAAAAATTTATTGAAATTATAGCTCTACCTGCCTATGTATGAGCCAAATTTCTCATGGATGAAACAATACCACTAACTCAACTATTATGGTTTTTCAATCTTTTTTCTGCAGTATGGAGGAAATCCGGTATCTTCTGCTGTTGGTTTGGCTGTCCTGAATATAATTGAAAATGAAGACCTTCAAGGAAATGCCACTAGAGTAGGGGATTATCTTACTGAGTTACTCAATAAACAGAAAGCTAAACATACTTTGATAGGAGACATCAGGTATGTTTATCATGAACTTGTCATGTGCTTATTCATTTTTCCAATGAAAATGGCTTGAATTTTATCTTATAAACTTAAAATAAATTACATAAAACCAAATCTAGAAAACACTGAAAAACATAAAAAAAAAAAACCCACCTCATTCTTAATCCAGAATCCTGATATCACCACTGTTAACTTTTGGGTGTATATCTTTCTCAATTTTATACTTAAAAAAAAATAAAGCCAATATAATTTCAGTTCCTGAAAGAGGAAAAGAAGGAACTTAAAGTTTTAACTCTAAATGATTTGTTAAAAATTATCTAAAATGACATCCTGGAAAACTCGATGTTTTTCATAGATATATGTAAACATTAAACATCATCATTAATGTCCTAAGAAACTAAATAGCATAAAAGATTGTTTTTAAGATTTTTTCTTTTACAATTAAGTAAAGAAAAGAACTGGATGACAAAACCAACTTGGTTCAAAAACTGGAAAGATCTGTGACACTGGATTGATATCTTGGATTAGTTAGAATCAATAACAGTTATGCCTACGGGGAATCATATCCAGCTTCGAATTAAACTGAAGTTTGGGAACAGTGTTAATATTTTATGACAATGCGATTCTAATAGAGCATCTGTCAAGTTTCTTTCTTTATCTTCTTCAGAGGCATTGGCCTGTTTATTGGAATTGACTTGGTGAAGGACCGTCAGAAGAGGACCCCCGCCACAGATGAAGCTCAACATGTCCTCTACAAGTAAGTGCACCCCCACACCTGACGGATGTCCCGGTTTGAAACATGCCCCTCCCCCCTTTGAAAGCTTCTCTTATTTCCTCCCATCTCTCCAAATAAGGGAAGTTGGAGATGCATGCAATTTATAAATGTGGGCTGCTTGCATGAGAATACTCAACTGCTCTATGTTCACATCATTCTTTTTTTTTTTTAAGATTTTATTTATTTATTTGAGAGAGAAGAGAGCACAAGCAGGAGGAGGGGCAGAAGGAGAGGGAGAAGCAGACTTCCCTCTGATCAGGGAGCCCAATGTGCCCCAGGACCCGGGGAGCATGACCTGAGTGGAAGGCAGACGCCTAACTGACTGAGCCACTGAGGCGCCCCTCTTCACATCATTCTTAAATAACCTTAGTTACCAGTTGTATGTACTCACGCATATTTCCTGCCCAAATTAGGATGAAAGAAAAGCGAGTCCTTCTGAGTGCCGACGGACCTCATCGAAATGTGCTTAAAATAAAACCACCTATGTGCTTCACGGAAGAAGATGCGAAGTTTATGGTGGACAAACTCGATGAGATTCTAACAGGTCTGTTCAAAGACATTTCAGATGCCTCCCCCTCTCACACCTGGTCATACATGATGGTGCGTGTTGTTCTTCATGACAGAATGGAAGGCGTTTGGAAATGAATGTGTAACTTTGTAGGTAGCACTAGAAAAGGCTGAAAAGTAATAACTATGTAGACTCTTAGTTAACTCTAAATTTTCTGTTTGCCCTCCCACAACTCCAGATCTGGGTTTTTAAGGACATGACACAGCCTTATTTTTTCCCTATTTTCACTTTAAAAAAAAAATGCATGTCTGCCTTGCACCGTGCCCCACAGATGCTGCAGTGTATAGGGTTTTAGCATTCTACCAGGGAAATTTGAGAAACATTATTAATAAAAATTACAGGATACAGGTAACAATTCTTTGCTATATGCTGAATCGTTTGACTTGTGTGTATATTTCACTTATTACATTTAACTTTTGAGGCTTTTTGTTTGTCATTCAGAACTATCCCTGTCATAGGAATTTATCTTTTGCTTACCTATATTATATAATTAGGTTCATTAGGTTCGTTTGGTTTTTTATTATGAGCATAAATTGAGCTTAAAAGGTAAACTAGCAAGGGCACCTGGGTGGCTCAATTGGTTGAGCGACTGCCTTTGGCTCGGGTCATGATCCTGGAGTCCCAGGATCGAGTCCCGCATGGGGCTCCCTGCTCTGCTTCTCCCTCTGACCCTCCCCCCTTTCATGTGCTCTCTCTCTCTCTCTCACTCTCTCTCTCAAATAAATAAATAAAATCTTAAAAAAAAGTAAACTAGCGACATAAAACCCTGTTGGAAAACATAACATACTGTCAAATGTTAGAATACTTTTGGTTTTGCTTTAGTTATATTTTTAACATTCAACTTCTTTGCTCCCTTCCCAGACTTTTGGGGGTTAGGATAAAGCTGATAAGCCAGGAATCGATATAGCATACAAAATAGATTGTCAGTGTTGGAAAACTTGAGAGTCAGCCCAAGTTATCTGTAGTACGGTCACTGTTTTTGGATTAAGATCACACCCACACCTGGCAAGCATTCCTCATATACCTGCATTTCCTCTGGTCCTCTGAAGGGCCAGGTGGAAGGAAGAGTATAGGATGGGGCAAGTCTGTCACCATTGCTTCAAAGGCATCTCAGAACTTGGGCATTAATAACAGTGGGCTGAAGAATTTCCTTTGAACAAAGGGAACGAGGCATACCTAACCCAGGTTCAGTGCCCCTTGTAAATGATAATGATGAAATGTGGCAATAAAAGTTTAAAAGCAGCAATTCTAATAGGGACAATGTTTTAAACACATTACATTTACTCCTCAGTTCTTCATTAAAGGTATTTCTAAAGATACCAGAAGGGTTTTTTTTTTTTAAGATTTTTATGTTGTTCTGTCTTCTCCATTGTATCTTCCTTGATGTAGTTTTAGAAGAAGCCATCGGAGTCCAAAGTGAGAGTATGATCTCTGAGAATTCTCCATGCAGAGCAAAGGTAAGAAAGAGTCTGCTACTCTATTTTTAGGGGAAAAGTTTAAAACTTTGGAAAATTGACTAAAAGGAAGGCAAATTTTTAAAAAGTTGTACAATAACCTTTAGAATAAAATCCACCTTTGCTGGGGTTGGCTTATTGTGGCAATTTTGAGTGCACAATTACATTTCAAAGCAAGTGTCATACTGTTTGAAAGAAATAAAGCCAAAGAACCATTCTTACAGGATCATTCCCATATTCCCCTAAAAAACCCTCAGGCCTGCCAAGGAAACCAGCAAAATATAGAGAGAAATGATAACAAATGTGCTCAGCTCCTTCCTGTCTGAGGGCCACCTGACACTGGCTCGGATTCCCATACATCACTCTTTAAAATCAGCAGAAGCCTTAGCAGTGTGGCCCCAGAAGGCCCGGGTTCAGTCTCGGATGGTGGCCGGGGCCTGGGAACCCTCTGGCACCGAGTGTCCTAGTTTCTGCATTTGATGTGCTTCCAGCAGAGGGCCTTTCCATTCTCTCCCCGAGCTGCCCAGGGTGTGAGAAAGCGCTCCCCGGCTCAGGAAACAGAAAGGCGAACACTCAAGAGGCTTTGTTGCATAATTTGCTATTTGTTTATGACTTCGATGCATAAAGGAACACTCAGTGCCTCGAGCCCGCCTGCACGTACGGAGCAGTCAGCAAAGCCCTTTTCCTGGTGCAAAAACATTAGGCTCTTTGAGAGCAAATGGTTTGCTAACAGGACTGCTTCTGTCTCTTGGTGGAACACAAACCAATTCTAAAAATCAATTCTTATCTGTAGTTTGAGATTCGCTTATCACGTCCAGGACAGAATCGTAGCTGAGAACTGAGCACGCATTGACAAGGAGCTTACAGAAGAAGGTAGTTCATGGGAAATCGCACATTGGAGTTGGTACACATGTTCCTGAAATTTTGGCTGGGAGTCCTGGATTTTATGTTGATGTTACATTTCAGATGTCTATGGAAGAGAATAGCCAGGGTTCGGGAGGACGGCGCAGCAGTGTAGTGTTGTGTGGGGCTGAGCTGCCCCACTGGCCCGCTGAGTCAGCCCCGCGGAGGCTGGGGGGGGGGGGTTGGGGGGGGGGGGGCCTGGCCCGCTGCAGTCTATGCGTCTGTCTTGCAGTTGCCGAACGAAGCACACTCAGAACAGCTCGGTGACGGCACCTCGGACCCCAGGGAAAATCCCAGCCCAAAGAGGAACGGACTGTGCACAGATAAACATTCCTTGCTCAGTAAGAGGCTCAAGACATGAGAGATTAACACTGTAAAGCAGGACAAATGTCCAGGGTTATAGAGAATCATTGGAAGTGTCTCTTCCCTTAGCAGCTCTATCGTACCCTCTAACGGTAGAATTTGCATTCCATTTTGGTGTGTTAATAAAAAGGTAAGGGAGTGAAAAGAATAAGCCAAGTGATCATCAAACCATGTCAAGATGATTAGTTCAGCCTCTAGCCTGTTAATCCCTGACTTGAGATTTCTGAAAGTGCTTTATTTATTCTACTAAATTTATGCTTCAGATTGAAAATGAAGTTGGCAGTTTTACCTCACGTGTTTTAATGTTTGAAATGAGAGAGCAAAGCACAATAGGTTCCTTAATTCTGGAGACTTAGTGTCTTAAAATACTAAGGAATCATTCTTTACTGTTTTAATTTATATATATTTGGGGGGCTATAATAAAAGATGTTGTAAACCAAAACATTTTTACTAGAAAAATGTACCCTTCTTTTGCAGAGAGTATTAGGGCTGGTAAAATCAAAGCCATTTGGAAAAAATCACATACAGCAAGTGTTAAGAAGTAAGTGGATAAATCAGACCTCTGGCTGAGGACCAGGTTAGTCAAGATCCTGTGGAGTCGTGGTGGGGGCCTGGCGGTAGCCAGGAGCACAAAAATCAACTCAGAAGCACACAGACGTAGCTAGAACAGAGGCAGTAGCCAAAGCACTGTGTTCAGTCAGGTGACCTCAGCTCTGTCTACGTCAGATTGTGTCACCTTGACAAGTCACTAACCTGTCAGGTAGGAAGTTACCTTTCAACCAGCCATCTTCCTTTCTCATCAAGTTTATCAGTACCCAGCACACACCCCACCCCCAACCCCCACCCCACCCTGCACATGCACACGCATACGTACGCGCGCACACACACACACACACACACACACACACACACATATTTGTAACCAGACATTGGCCAAGGGAAGTGAGGAAATCTGGAACCTCAAGGGTCTCTTTGTAACATGCTGGTATCATGAGACATTCACTTGGAGGCCAATGTACTGAACTGGAAGAAACTTAACTTTTACTATTCACTTCCCATTCTGTCTCTATGGCCTTCCTAAGACTTATTAAACTTTGTATTTTGGTTTTTGTTCCATACAGGAGAGAGAATAATTTTGCTATGGCTGTTTCATGACAACTGAGAGGGATGTTGAGAGGGAAATTAATTGTAAAATCTTCCTTTCTGAGTTCATCATTAATTAAAATGCTGTTTAAAAAAACAGGGCCTTGTTATTAAGTACTTTTTCCTCCTAAAAATATCACTGACTCTGTGAGTTCTGGCTGGATAGTACTGAAGTTGGTTCCCCAGGAGATGGCAAAAACGAGAGAGCATAGCGGTCTCTGTGGCTGGCTTCTAAGGGACAGCTAATCAGATCTTCCACAACACAGATCAACACCCCCACGAGTACCACTTGTGGGCAAGCTCAGACAGTACTTGTCCTCTTTTCTTTTTGGAGCAGGTATGTATGTTCAAGAGAGGAAGGAGAAAACCACCCATACCTGTGTTACAAGTTTTCCAAATATAAAATAATAGAAAATTAAGACTTTCTTCTTTGATATACTCCACTCTTCTTCGTTGCCTATAAGTTAGGTTTCCATAATGAGGAGAGATCTAGAAATAAGTGACAACTTCCAGAATGCAACAGTGACTCTGTGTGAGGTTCCTGGTAACTGCCGCATTTCTGTGGCGTCACAATCGAGGCTGTGTCAGTTCGGGTCCCCTGGGTCTCTAGATCGAGTCCCAAGATAGATCTAACACCAAGATCGCCGGGCACACAAGCGATGGACTAGGGGTAGCACCTGTGAAAGATAAAGGAGCAAGGAAGCAGGACTTGTCAGGAAAATCTTCCGGGTCTGACACATACGTAAAGAGAAGAGCCAGAGAGGAGATCTGAGTGGGAAGCACCTCAGACTGAGACGCAGCTCTGTGGAAGGTCTCTGCCAGTACGCTGGGGACCCACAGATGTGCATACAGAACTGCAAGCAGAGATGACAGGGCCCTGGGTGCCCCTACTGACTTCCCGCCCTGACAGGGAGCGCCCAGGGAGCACATACCCAGCTCAAATGTGGCTGTGATGCTGTAGCTGGAGGCTGTCAGCGGACTGCATTCCTCACCACAGGCTCCCTCTTGAAGGGGAGCTGAGCAGCACACCCCCCTTGGCTGCCATGGTTGGCCCCTTGTGCCGCACAGGTCCACTTCCCCACATGTTTGGGAAGTAACTCTTCAATGGTTCCTGTGCATCTCTCTTCCTCAGGGGAGACTTAGAATTCTGGGTGAGCTTAGTGGAGCAAACTACAACTCCTGTCACTGCCAGCAGTCTCAGGGCCACACCTGGTACTCATTACCTCCCTTCTCCACAACTGAAATTCCACTTACCCCTCGGCCATCTCTTCTGGATGTCCTAGTAGTGGTGCATCTCAGGCCCTCCTTCCTAAGACGTGTGAACCTCTAGAAACCATGCCTTCCTCAGGCCTGGGCTGAGGCACAGTCCATTCACAGTCACAATTAGGTAAGGAATACCAAGAGACCTCAAAGCGTACCATCTGAGTTCCACACGTATGTATCCTGCCTCCCCCACTGTGGAACAGTAGCCCTACCTGCTCCTGCAGATCAAAGTCATGAGCCCTTATGAATCAGCTCCAGCAACACCAGCATGCCTAGCACGGCACCTGCAGCTGGGGCTACTTACTGATTGAGCTTCCAATAGTGTATGGTCTTTTCCCACTTGTCACCTAGTTTCTGTAGAAGCCAAGTCAGCTAATTACGAGGAGAGATGGTAGGCACAGCCACCCCTACATCCTTTAGATTTTCTTTAAATTTTATTTATTTATTTATTTATTTAGGTGGAAATACAGTTGATTTTCGCATATTGACTTTCGTTTCAGCAAACTCACTAAACTCACTTGCAGATTCCAAAAGTTTGCGAATTCTTTTGGATTTGTACATATATAATCATATCACCTGAGAATAACGACAGTTTTCCTTATTCTTGTGGGAGGCTTCTATGTTTTCCATCAATGCTATTGATGGAATTCCTTTATGGAATTCCTTTAATTATGTATTCTCTTAAAGTCATTTTACATTATCCCTTGGATTTCATTGTTAATTTCCTTGACGTCAATAAGCACTTTATATTTTGTTACATCATTTTATTGTATTTTACATTTTATTCTACACTTTCCCCCAAGTTTTTATTTTGAAAAATTTTAAACCTTCAAGAAAGTTTCACACAGTAATGCAAATTCCATGTATCTTTCACCTGGATTCACCGATTGTAATGTTTTGCCCCACTTCGTTTCCTACCTATATACTGTTACACACAAACTTTTTGGCTTTGGTTAAGCCATTTGAGATTTGTGGCTGATATCAAGGCAACTTACCCTAAATATTTCACCTTGTTCTTCTCCCAAACAAGGGCATCCTCCTACAAATCAATTATCACATTAGGAACATTTAGCATTAATTTATAATATTATCTAATATACAACTCATATGCAAATTTCCTAAATTGTGTCAATAATGTCCTTTATAGCCTTTTTTAAAAAATTCAGAATCCTATCAAGGATCCTGCAAAACATTTAGTTGTCACTTCTCTTTAGTCTTTTTTTTTTTAAGATTTTATTTATTTATTTATTTATTTATTTATTTATTTATTTATTTATTTGACAGAGAGAGACACAGTGAGAGATGGAACACAAACAGAGGGAGTGGGAGAGGGAGAAGCAGGCTTCCCGCAGAGCAAGGAGCCCGATGCGGGGCTCGATCCCATGACCCTGGGATCATGACCTGAGCCAAAGGCAGACACTTAATGACTGAACCACCCAGGCGCCCCCTGTTTAGTCTTTTTTAATCTAGAATATTTTCCTATTTTTTCCTCTTGTCACACTGACACTTTTGAAGAATCCAAGCCAGTTGGACATTTTGAAGAATGTCTTTCAATTTGAGTTTGTATAATTTTGCTCATGATTAAATTCAAATTAAATATTTTGACAGAAAAATTACATGGGTCATATACCCAGATTTATTTTCAAGTGTAAATCTAACCTGAAATAAACTCAACTTCATCATGATGCATTGCTTCATATAGAGAATATATGTAGAATTATATCTATATTCTTATACATGTATTATGTATTTTGTATTTTATTTTATATTTATATATATTCTATATATAGAATTTGAGAGAACTGTATATCTCAAATATATACATGTGCAAAAATCCTAAACTAAATTCTGGCAAACCAAACCTGTACTTATTAAAATTCAACAATGAGGGACGCCTGGATGGCTCAGTTGGTTAGTGTCTGCCTTCCACTCAGGTCATGATCCCAGGGCCCTGGAATCGAGTCCCAAATGGGGCTCCCTGCTCAGCGGGGGAGTCTGCTTCTCCCTCTCCCCCGCCCTTCCCCCTGTTTATGCTCTGTCTCTGTCTCTCTCTCTCTCTCTCTCTGACAAATAAATAAAATCTTTAAAAAAAAAAAATCCAGCAGTGCAGTAATGACTAGAATTTTTATCCCCTTCCTGTTCAATGCAGAGACTTTAGAATATTTTTATTTTGTTTATCTCTCTGAATGTTACTGTTTTATATTGTAAGTCCATAATTTTAGACATATATGTGTATATATGTATTAATGTTGTTTTATATATATACTTTTTGTTGTTCTTCATTTCTTCCTTCCCTCTGCAATTATTTTCCTTTTCCCTTGTAGAACACCCTTTTAATATTTCCTTTAGAGTGGGTCGTTGGTTCAGCTCCTTTGTTTGATCAATGGATAAACTGAAGGCCATAGATGTTAAGTGACTGAATGAAGTACAGTCTTTATAGGCCAAGCTGGGCTTGGCACCCAGATCACTCTGACTCTTAGGCCAGTGCTTTTTGCTCCACATCATTTTTAAATGTTGGGATCAGGGGCGCCTGGGTGACTTAGTCAGTTAAGCGTCTGCCTTTGGCTCGGGTCATGATCTCAGGGTCCTGGGATCAAGCTCCACATCTGGATCCCTGCTTGGCGGGGAGTCTGCTTCTCCCTCTCCCTCTGCCCCTCCCCTGCTCATGCTCTCTCTCTCTCTCTCTCTGACAAATAAATAAATAAAATCTTTTTAAAAAAATAAAAATAATAAAATGTTGGGATCAGAGGCATAATATTGACAATTTTGACATAGATGGTTAGATCTCCTAATGAAATGTAAAACCAGTTATTTTGACGAATTGGCTTTGAAGTATTAGAAGCAAATGAAAAGCACAGTTTATCAGTCAGTGACAGACACAAAAATATTAATTAGGGGAACTCACTCAAGTGATACAGTAACAAATACACAATAATTTTACTCGGTAATATGGACCTGAACATAACATTGGCCACCAAATGCTGGCCTATGCATCCTGGCTACTTTTTATACCAATAACAATATCATCTGTGAATGGAAATAAACAGCTACCCCCAAGGAAAGTAGAAATCCAGGATGCATTTCCCACCCCCCAAAGGAAGAAAACTGCAGTCATAACACAGGATTTGAAGGAGAAACAGGACTCTGGGAGCAGAAAATGCAGATTTAGAAAGCAAGAATGATTTGCAGGGAGCCATGGTCCCCTAACATCTGTTCCCTTCAGAACACGCTGAGGACTCTCTGAGTGTAACCATATTGCCTCATGTTTCACACATGGTTTCTGGTCTTCTTGGTGTAAGAATTATAAAAAAAGAAGGAGAAAAGATGGAGAGAGAAAAATAATCACCCATTCCTTTCAAATATTCAATAATTTGCTTTTCTTCTTCACTGATAATATTGTCATGTGATATTCCTGAGATTACTAACCTATGGTATCTATCTAGATCATAAGTTTGTTTCTTTTCCTTTTTCCTTCTAGAACTGCTTCTTTATTTAATCCCTCTTTTCTAAAGGGTTTCAAGTATACAGACTGGTTTTATAGAAACACCAATTTCCTCATGATTGTTTGATTCGGTCACTCCAGTCATTGCCCAAAGGGGTTATGAAAGAAATGGCCATGGCAGCAGGGATAGGGGTTACATATGGACTCTGCAACATGGACTTCTGTTTATCAGGGTCAGTCTGGCTACAGCTGCTCCTGATTGCCCAGTCAGCCAACAGCAGAAGTCAATGCTGAACCTCTAGGATGGCACCATTCCCCAGAGAATCTGCCAAATACCTAGTGGCAGGTTGATTAAATTATACTGCTTCAACCACGGAAGGGTAGTGCTTTATTTTTCCTGGAGGAGATAGTTAACTCTGGATGTGGATTTTCCTTCCCTGCCTGCAATGCTCCTACCAAAACTTATTCATAGACTTCCAGAATAAGCCCACTGTCATGGTACTACACACTGCATGACGACTTCTGACACAGGAACTCATTTCACAGAAAATAAAATGTGGAAAAGGGTCCATGATTGTGGAGTTCACTAGTCTTCCAAAGTTTTCCATCATCCTAAAACAATTAGCTTACAAGAATGGGGGAGCGGCCTTTTTATTACCCGATTATGGTGCCAACATCTTGCGAGGCTGGAGAAATGCCCTTAGGAGTGGCGTAAATGGTTTATATTAGTGACTGATATATGGTGTTCTTTCTCCTGCAGCCAGGATTCACGGGACTGGGAATCATGGGGTGGAAACGAAAGCGAATCCTCTCACTGTTAACCACAGAGATCCACTAGAACAATTTTTGCTTCCTATCCCTGTAGCTTTAGGCTTTGCTGGTCTGGAAGTCTTGGTTCCAAAGGAAATAATCCTTCCACTAGAGGACACAACAATGTTTCCTCCTAAAAATGGAGATGGCCACGTGGCCGCTTTGGGTTTGTCATGCCATTGAATCAACAGGCAAAGAGGTTGGTTGCTTTAATTCATTGGGGTGAAGGATACGGATCGTTAAGAGGAACGAGTGTTGCTAAGATGCAGTCAGGGTAAGGAAGAGTATTTCTGGAATGCAAGAGAAAAGTAAACATCACCCAAGGACTTTTTTGCGGGGGAGGGGCAGAGGAAGAGGGAGAGAGAGAATATTGAACAGGCTCCATGTCCAGTGCAGAGTCCCATGCGGGGCTCGATCTCACGACCCCAAGATCATGACCTGAGCTGAAATCAAGAGTCAGACACTCAACCCACCGAGCCACCCAAGCACCCCTCACCCAAAGATTTTTAAAAGAGAAGACATGGTCCATATATACAGTGGAATACTACTCAGCCATCAGAAAGGATGAAGACCCAACTTTTACATCAGCATGGATGGGACTGGAGGAGATGATGCTAAGTGAAATAAGTCAAGCAGAGAAAGTCAATTACCATATGGTTTCACTTATTTGTGGAACATG
This sequence comes from Callorhinus ursinus, assembly GCF_003265705.2. Taxonomy (NCBI): domain Eukaryota; kingdom Metazoa; phylum Chordata; class Mammalia; order Carnivora; family Otariidae; genus Callorhinus; species Callorhinus ursinus. The sequence continues at coordinate 89,225,343 of NW_027397066.1, read as the reverse complement.
AGGAATAGCAGGGAGGACGTTAGGAGAAGGAAGGGAAAAATGAAGCAGGGGAAATTGGAGGGAGAGATGAACCATGAGAGATGATGGACTCTGAGAAACAAACTGAGGGTTTTAGAGGGGAGGGGGTGGGGGATGGGTTAGCACGGTGATGGGTATTAAAGAGGGCACGTTCTGCGTGGAGCACTGGGTGTTATACGCAAACAATGAATCATGGAACACTACACCAAAACCTAATGATGTAATGTATGGTGATTAACATAACATAATAAAATAAAATAAAATTTTTTAAAAACTGTGTGTTGGAGTGGATTTTGTATCCTTTTCTGGGGAAAGGGGTGTGTGTTTGGGGTTGCATGGTGGTATAGGTGTGTCATGGTCAGTGGAAATATGAAGTTGCTATTGTCTTTATTTGGAGATTAAATACGGTTTAAGGAGATGTGCATAGCTTCCAAGCTGAAGAAGGAAGGACCGTGGTGGCTTTGTAATGTGTCAACTTGCCTAGTATGAACTCTATTTCCAAGAATTCCTTTTCTGGTTTGTTTTTGGTTAGGGTAAGCCATAAGATAGATTTGGGTTTGAGACTTCGAAGGAGGCAGCAAAGCAGAAGTCACTTTGAAGCTAACACCCATTGTCACCAATGTGCTAACTCACCTCCCCGATGTAAGGCAGTGACTGGGCTGCAGCTGCCCCTCTTCCCCTGGGTCCCCCTTAGTTCCTCCAACTCCTGGATTTGAGGTACATGTTGAGAGCCATGATTAAGGACCAGGCTAATTCATGACACTCACACCACTAGGGTCAGAGGCAACAAAAACCGACAGGGGTTTCAGTCTGTCCTCATGGGCTTATGCTTTGGATTCCAGATTTTGCTCTTCCCATATTACATCTGCCTTCCCTTTCCAAATAAACGCTTGTCCTGCCTTACGGAGATTGTTCCACAATTGCACAAGGTCAGATCCCTGTAACAAATCCTTATAACTATAAATGTAATATAAGCATAAACATATGTGTATGTATATGAAAAGCAGACTCACTAGGATATATATGTGTGTGTGTGTATATATATATGTGTATATATATATATATATACACACTCTATTATATATAATATATAGATAGATATCCTAGTGGTTCTGCTTTTATTATTGGACCATGACTGATACATGCTACAGAGTATGTTGTCTTATCATAATGGAATTAATCTAAAAATCCTTAAAAGAGTGATTACAGGAAAATCTGCAAACACTAGGAAATTAAACAACATACTTTTATTTATTTTGAGAGAGAGAGAGAGAGAGAGAGAGAGCACAAGCCGGGGTGGGGAGGGACAGAGGAAGAGTGAGAGAAAAATCTTAAGCAGGCTCCACGGTCAGTGTGGAGCTGGACATGGGGCTCAATCTTATGACCCTGAGATCGTGATCTGAGCTGAAATCAAGAGTTGGATGTTTAACCAACGGAGCCACCCAGGCGCCCCAAAACAACACACTTTTAAATCACGGGTCAAAGAAGTGAAAAGTCTCAAAAAGAAGTGGTAAATGTTGAACCAAATTCTATGTTGAATCAAATATACCAAGTTTTCAATGCTACTCTAGAGCATCTAGAATGCATTAATACATTCTCTATTAATTGAAGGCTATCTTAAGAGGGGTTCCCCAGAAGCAGAGCCGAGACAGGGATTCTTGTGCAAGTGATTTATTGGAGGAGCTCTCAGGAGGAGATTCCTCCTGAATGGGATTAAGGAAGTAAGGGGAGAGGAGAAGTCAGGGAAAGAGGCAGCAAAGCTATTCTCCCTAGCAGAAGCCAGCAGTACTTTTGGAACATGAATGACACCATACAGTTAACCCCCTTTCAGACAAGCGGCCGGGGCCTTTACGGTATCAGGTTAGCTGCAAGCTGATGAGGGGGCTCTTTCTAGACATCCCTGGGATAGTCGGCTCCCTCGGGCAGAGGTCAGTTCTCCAGAGAAAAGGAAGCCCTGAGCCATCAGGAGGCAACACTTAAGAGAAGTTGGGAGCTGGGGGTATTAATTAGCCTGAAAAAAGGGTCTGTCCGGGCAGGGCATTAGCGGCATCCATTAAAAAGGGTTTCAGAAGAGATTTATTTGTCGTGAGACCTCCAACACATTATCTTTTATTTTGAGACACAGGGGCATGATCCTTCACTATGATGTCTGAGCATGTAAAAAGCATTTTAAAACATGGCTTCGTTCTCCTGTCACCAAAAACAATTCTTTAAAAAAAAAAAAATCTAACAAGAGAGCAGCTGTGGACTGGCCACCGCAAGAAAGCCGTCTTTGCAGTTAGACACACATCTAAGGAGACCGTGAGGTGCGCTCAGCGGCCTTAGGTTGCCTGCGCAGGTGAGGTGAGTGTGGGGGGGCTGCTGCCCACCAGCCCCGGGGGGTGAGGGGGGTGAAGGGGGTGGGGGGTTGGGGGGACGCTCAGGCTCCCGGCTCCCAGAGGCCACCGCAGCGCTCCCCCAACCGGGTGGGAGCCAAAGCGTCTCCTCAGGTCTGCCACTTAATCACTGTGTGACCTCGGTGACCCAGGTTTTACTACTGTTGACTCCTAGGACCAAGTTTTCAAACACCCACACAGCTGACCGGCGTTGCTGAGCGATCGTTGATCCTTCCCCCAGAGGCAGGAGTTGAAGGAACCACGAGAGGAAACTGAAACTTGCGTGGGTGGGGGTTCTTTGACCTTGGTATCTGAAGAGGGAGGAACAGGGTGGTGGAGGGAGGCCCGCTCAGCTGCTCAGCTCCGTGGAGAAAAGAGGAAACCCGAGGGGAGATCGTTGGGCTCCGCGCTCACCCACCCTGGCCGTTGCCTTGGGTCGCCTGGTGAGTGTCTTCAGACCTCAGCTCCAGGGGTCCCTGGCCCGAGAGTCACAGTTTGAAAGGTCACTAGGAGAACTGAGAACTGTAGGTGGGGACTCACTGACCTCAGACAGCTGTTTTACCTCCCTGCTTCCTCTTCCAAAGCCTTGGGCTGGGAATGACAGTCTAAGCGTTTCTTCCTTTCAGAACTGCTCCTCCCCCCAAGCAAAACCAGGGGGAGTCCTTGTGAGGGATGGCAGCGGGGGCCTGGATTTGTGACCACCCCCCCGTTGGACCTCAGGCTCTTCCACCCCCAACCCCACCCCAGCCCCATTCCCTGAGTTTGAGGGTTCCGAACTTGTCCCAAATACTCCACTCCACTGTTCTGGATATTCATCTATACATCTCCGATTGCACATTGCCATAGTTTCTGTTGAGTGTGTGCTTAGGGGTGGAATTGCTGAGTCCATAGGGTATGTGAATGCCCAGCTGGGGTAGATAATGCCAAACTATTCCTACCAAAGTCATTACCTCAATACCCATTCTCACCCGCAAGTTGGAAGAGATCCTGCAGACCCTCCTCCTCTCCCGTATTTCATGTTGTCACTAGTGCTGTTCCTAACAGCAAAAACCTGGAAACACACAAATTTCCCCTCAGCGGTTGAGGGGATTAATAAGCTATGAAATATGTACACGGTGGAATACAATACAGCATTAAAAAATGATCAGCTGCAATGCCACACAATATGGAATAACCTTATCAATATAATCATAGGTGAAAAATGTCTGAAAGATTCCAGGCAACGTGAGACCCCTTCCTATAAACACTGTACACACACACAATGTATTCTTTAGTAGTACACTTAGATACCAAAAAGAAGTCTAGAGAAATCAAAGCAGGTAGTGACGAGCACAGGATGAGGGTGAGGGATGACAAAGGATAGTTTGATAAAAGGTATCACGTAGTTAATTGTAAGTTATTGTCAAGGCCCTAGCTTTCCATTTCGGTGTTATGGTCTTGGGTATTTATTGCATTATTTAAAATATCTAATTAAATAACTGACTAAAGACCATGCATGAACCAATGATGAGGCTATTTACAAACCAAGGATAATGTTCATTCAGTTCTATACACATATACACCTAAATTTTTTAAATGTAAGAAAGGCGGGAAGGAAGAAAGGACAGATGGATAGAAGCAAGAAACCACTAACCTTAGAGAACTAAACAGAAATCATGCAAGGCAGTGCCCTAGCCAAATGCCCTACACACATGGGTTGGTTGGCTGTTTGTGCCCCATCTATTCCTTTGCCTCCCTTCGTGCTTGGCCCCCCCCTTGTGTCATTTCATAAAGATGGACATCCACCTCCATAAGGAATCTTTAGAATACATGAACTACTCAATTTTGCAAGTCATTCCTAGGACCACACTCTCTCCCAACTAAAATGGTGGCAGGGAGAGTTTGCTCTTGTTTTGTATCCAGTAGAAAGAGAAAAACGTTAATCCTTTCCTAATAGTTAAAATGGGTGTTCTCAAGTCTTGGTGGTATAATTATCACTGGAGACTTTTTTTTTTTCTTTTCTTTTAGGAAAGGAGTAGGGGAGGGGCAGAAGGAGAGGGAAGGAGAGAGAATCTTAAGTAGGCTCCATGCCCAGCACGGAGCCGGATCTCCCAACACTGGGGACTTTTTAATATACAGATTCCTTAGAAATTCACTTTCAGGCATCTGCACTTTTAACCACCATTCCAAATAATTCTGATGCAGGTAGTCTGAGGACCATAGTTTGAGAAATATCTGGTTAAAGAACTGAAACAAGTGGAGTTTGTATAACTAAGGAAGTTGCCCTTAAGGGGTCAGTAATGGAGCAGTGTAGGCCAATTGTATTGTGAACATACAAAACCTTGTAAGTTATGAGTCAATTAGAGAAATGATTTTCTTTTTATGTGTTTAGTACATATTATTTCTGAGAATTTGTATTGGTCCTTGGGAGGTGTGTGTGTGTGTGTGTGTGTGTGTGTGTGTGTGTGTGTTTATTTTCCAATAGGTACCTCAAGGACACTTAAAAGTATACCAGCATATCTGCAAAATTTATCCTGGAATCCTTAGAAAGGATTAGATTTAAAGGGATCAACAGCACCCCCCATGGGGGACTTCTGGACTGGCATGCCAAGCCCACTGCACATTGTCTGAAGCCCATAAACTAGTCATGGCTGAATGTCATTTTCCCCCCTTTTTACCAAATATAATGGTGCAGAATGACCCTTAAAGTGGAGGGGAAAACTGGAATTTGGATTTCCAATATTATTAAAATGCTTCCAAATTTGTCTTTTTTAAATTAAATAAGCCCAGTTATTCCAGGCTTTTCTCATAGAAACCTGTTTCTTAAGCGTTGGTTTTTTTTAAATTCAAAGTTAATTATAATATAATAAATAGAATTCATACACAGTAAAATTGACCCATTTTAGGTATATCGATTAACAGTACACTTCGCATTTGACAAACATACACGAAGAGTATGGAAGCGGCCCAAACCCCTTCCTTCTGGTCTGTGGTCAGTGTGTGTTTGACTCCAGGAGCCATGGTTGTCAGGATAACTATATGTTTTAGGAAAAGTCTCAAAGAGAGAGGTAAGAATATTTGAGTTCTCTACATGTCTAAGTGGTGCTTCTGGAGTTTATATTCGGGTATTATTCAGCTCAGGCTGCCCCACAACAAAATACCATAGACTAGAGGGCTTAAACAACAAAAATTTATTTTCCCACAGTTTTGGAAGCTGGAATTCCAAGATCAGGGTAGAAGCGTGATTGGTTTCTGGTGAGACCCTCTTCCTGTCTTACAGGAAGGCTAGCTGCTTTTTCACTGTGTCTTCACGTGACAGGGAGAGAGAGACAGCAAGCTCTCTGGTATCTCTTCTTACAAGGGCACTAATCCCATCAGGAAGGCCCCACTGTTATGACCTCCTCTAAACTTAATTCTCCCAAAGACCCCATCTCCAAATACCATTATACTGGGGGTTAGGACTTTCACAAGGAATTTGTTGGGGGTGGAGAGAGTTCATTCCTGCCTATGGCATACCCACGGAGTGTACTTCTGGCTCAAATCTTCAGACCTCGACTGGGTTTGGGAGAGGAGGGGTAAAGAACCTCCTACTTCTAGAGAAGCGCTCAGAGACACTCTTTGCCCGTGATCAAGTCTTAATGGGGAAATGTGAGGATCAACTCTTTCTGTGGGCAACACAAGAGCTGCGTGTTTTCTGACCCCTTTCCAGGTCAAAGCGTGTCAGGCTGAGACTTCACCTAAGTCCTCAGTGTCATCACTTGAGTCAAGAGTCAAAGTTCTGTCCTTCAGAAAGTCAGGACCTTCACTGCCCTTGGAGTCCACAGTCAGATGCACAACAACCTGAGGTTAATTTTAGCATCTTTATTATAACCACTGAGGTCTTGATGCATCTGCTTTAAAAGGAACAGTGTGATGAATTTTTTCTGATATTAAAAGTTATAAAAATAAATCTCAAGAAAGTCAAGATGCCTCTGATGTATTAGAATAAAGAATAAAGCCCCTATAGCTGGTACTTTATAGGTAGTTGGCCTTTCCATGAAAATGTGAAAAGTTGTCACTGTTACCAAGAACTGCTTTGGGTTCCTCAAACAAAATTGTCAATTTACATATTCAATAGGAAACATCTTCCAGTGAATCAGACAAAATTCCAACTGAACCGTCGAACTGAGTCACTTTATCTCCACCAAATAATAATAATAATAATAATAATAATAATAATAATAAATTATTGAATAAGAAATCTGTAGCTCTGAAAAGAAAACCTATGAGTTTCTCTAAACGTTTCTAATGTGATGGGATCCAAATATAACGATAATTTGAATAAATAAGCTTTGCTCCAAAAATGCATGAAATCCTTTCATTGTGATTATTTCCATGTGTCTTTCTGAAAGCTTCACAGGTCAAGTCCAAGAATGATAGAAAACAGTCTTTTTTTCCTTTTAATGACATGTTTGCATTAGATAGTCCTACATTAGTTTTATATCTGATCTGGCGTGATTCTGGGTGTTATAACTTGGGAGTGCGGACTGACAGGGCCCCTGGAGGGGGAGTTGCTGCCAGTCAGGGGGAAGAGAAGCAGAGCATTGTCTAACTTACCAGATGCTTAGGGTAGGCAGTGAAACCTCAAAATGAAAGAGCAACATTTTCTTATCTCCATCCCGTAATTAAGTCATAAAAGTCTTGACTTTCCCAAATGGGTAGCCATGTGCTTTTAAACAGTGACTTAGTTTGCGTTTTCCGAAAGCGGACCCTGAGACAAGGACCTGGGGACGGAGAGTTTGCTTTGGAGATAATCCCAGGAAGCTGAAGTGGGGAAATGGGGAATATGAGCCTGGGAAGTGAGAAAAAACAATAATGGAGGGATCACCACCCTCACGTGGGTTGTTTTTTTTTTTTCCCAAAGTACTTTCAAATCATTAGCTAAAGGCCAAATATTAACTCTAACAAACATCCCATGATTTGTAATTTTTGTCTATCTTTTCTTCTAAAAATAGTTCCATGCTGGGCCTGCTGTCCCTGCATTTGTGTCCATATGCATGATGGTTGTGTTCCAACTAAGAGCATCCATGGGTCTGGTCTCCCACGCCAGCCTCTCCTGGAGCATTTTCTCTGGCTTGAAAGCCTGTGACTGAGATGTAGGTCTGTTTGGTAAATGCCAAGCCCGAGGAACCATTTTAAAGTCCATCTGCAGTGTGCTAGAAGGGGAAAGGAGAGGCGGCCTGGCTCCCCGGAGACCAGGCTGGGGTGATGCAGGCGTGAGCACTGACACCTTTGGCAAATGTTTCTTGGATTCTTCCCGGGCTCCTGCTTAGGCTCAGTCCCTGCCAGGAGATGGAAAGAGCACAGGGACAACACAAGCTGCCGTGTGCTACGAATCAGCAAGATGCACAGAGAGTGTGCCGGGCTCCCTGGAAAGGGAACAGTCGACTCTGTCCAGGGCAGTCCAGAAGTCTGCCTAGGCCAAGAGATGTGGAAAGGGCAGAGGAGGGTAGACACCCCCTTCCAGACGGCGAGACAGTACGTGCAAAAGCCCCGGGTCTAGAGTGAGAACCAATGAAAGAGCAAGGGAAGAAGGAAGACCAGAGGACGAAGAGAAGGGTTGTTGTGGAAGGCGAGGAAGGAATTGTAAAGGAATTTGGACATTATCTCCTAAACCATAAGGGGCCTTTGAAGAGCTGTTAAGCAAACAGATGTGCATTCTACAAAGATCTCTGAGGCAGCCTCAGGGTAGACAGCAAAGAGTTGAGTCTGGAAATAGGGAAGAGAGGCTGGGATGGTTCATTTCCTTTGCTGCTGTAACGAACTACCACAAATGTAGTGGCTTAAAACACACATGTATTCCCTTAGGGTTCTGGAGGTCAGAAGCCCACAGTGAATCCTATGAGGTTAAAAGGCGAGATATTGGCAGGGGTGGTTGCTTCCACAGGCTCCGGGGAAGAATCTGTTTCCTTGCCTTTCCTTGTCTCCTCTGGCTCTTAGAGACCACCTGCATTGCCTGGCTCCTGGTCCACTTCCTCCACCTTCAAAGAGCATCACCCCAACTTCCAGATCTGTCTCCTCCTGTCTCCTGTCTCCTCCTCCTCTGACCTGCCGGCTGTCCTCATCTGAGGACCCTTGGGATTATGTCAGATTCACTGGATAATCTAGGATAATCTCCCCCATCTCAAAATCCCTAATTTAGTCACATCTGCACAGTCCCTTTGGATATAAGGTAATAGTCACAGTTTCAGGCATTGGGACAGGACATCCCTGGGGGACCATTACTCAGTCTACCACAATGATAGTTTCCAAATGAGAGACAAGTCCAATGAACCCGTAAGATACATGGGAATATCTTAAAGTAAGGAGACTCTAGGGAGGAAGAATATCATGTTTTATTTTCTTTTTACTGATGCAGAATGTGTGTGTGTGCGTGTGTGTGTGTGTGTGTGTGTGTGTTCATTATGTAAGTGCTGTGATTGCGGGGTGGCAGTGCCTACGAATCATGCAAAATGTAACAGTGTTCTCTCTCATGAGACTTTGATAACAGCATTCCAGTTCGGTCATGTAAGGGAAGCGCAGTGATGTGTCAGTACTCGGGGAATGTATCTACTCTCCACTATTTCCCTTTGAGGTCCTTGAGAGCACTAGTCGCTCTGATACACATTTTTATCTCCCACAGAGTGGAGCACACATTCTACACTACACATTTGTTGTCTGCTGACCCAGCGTGCCTTCCTCCTTCCTTCATTTTAACAACGCTCGATTTTCACAGGGATATCTAACACACACGAACGCACACACGCATACACGCATGTGCGCGCGTTAGTGTAGTCATTCAGTTTTCTGTTCCTTGGCCCACAGTCCACAGACCATTGGCCTAAGTTGTTCCCAGTAGAGTGCGTGCTGGAACAGAAGAGCTCTCGTGGTATAAAGATATGAACCTGGAACTTCTACAGACACTTAACCAGCAAGAGGATAAAAGTAATACCTCTATGGGGAGAAGCACATTGCCGAACCACTGAAGAAAAGCAACCCTAAAACCTACTCTTCCTCCAATATTCCAGTTAAATGAGCCAATAAATCCTTTTTGTCGTTAAGCTAGTTTGAACTGGGTTTTCTACTTTGCACGCTAACATTACTTAATAGGTACATATGTATTCCATGCTGAATGAATGTGAATGTATCAATGAATAGCAAGAAAAACCACCTCATTACAACATCCTCTTTAATGCTAGTCAGAATATTTTTAGTGTTGATATTATAAAAAATATCTGCTCTATTTCTGGGCTTGCCCTAACTAGGAAAATATGGTTACATAATTTTGGAATCATATATATCGAATAGAGATCTATAGGCATGGTTTTCTAGATGGAGGCTTTGAGGGGCAGCAATCCAATTAGATTGCTGAGAATTCAGGTCCTGGTCTTGGAGGGGCTTTTGCAAGGTAAGGACCTTGTTTTCCCTTAGCTTAACCGAGTTTACAGGTTGGCTTTGGGGGGCTGGTGGAGATGATGAGGGTGTCAAGACCACTCCTTGATGCCTTTACGGCTCAAGATTGCTCCTCACTCCTTTCCAAACATCATCTAGTGTAATGTAATATTAAACAAGGAAATAGTAAAATCAGTTGTGGAACTGAAAAGGAATCCCATCCCTTGGTTACTTACAATTATGTTGAAAAGGCAGCTAAGGGAAAATACCTGAATGAAGGGAGAATAAACAGGGTAGAGTTCCACCCTCTCGCCCCAAGTCCTTCTCCCATCACCAAATCAACGTAATTCCCTCTGTTTCTATGAACATCCATATGGGGCAGAGAACTGAGCATTTTTGATTCCTCTAAAATAACAGAATTGGCTTAAGCCACCTACATGGTGACCTGAGAAAGCCCTTAACATTTAAACTGTTTCTCTAGACTCTTTCCTGTCCCTCCCTTCTGCCCGATTTGTCAGTTTGTCTCACTCTACTGACTCTCAGAAGAAAGTGCAAGACATAGTTCACCCCACCCTGGGCTGATCTTTGGCTCTTTGTCTTTCTGTATACATTGTAAGATCAGCCTGTCAATGTAACTGCCAGAATTTTTATTGGGATGGCTGAATCTATACATCACTTTGGGGAGAATTGACATACATATAGTATGCTTCCATTTATACAAAGTTGAAAACTAAGAAAAACTAATCTATAGTGTTTAGATACTGATAAATTTAAAATATAGCAAGGAATTGATTACCACAAAAGTCAGTGGAGTAGTTACTTCTAAGAGGGAAATAAGGAGGGATGATTTCAAAGGGATACATAAGGAGCCTTTGTTTTGCTTCTTGACCTGATTGTAGTTATATGGGTCTCTGCCTTATAATTCCTTAAGATGTGTATTTCTGATTTACCTAATTTTTGTATGTGGATTTCATAATAAAATATTTTAACAGTTCTAATTCTGCCTCTTGTTAGTTGTTGCATTAGTCTTTCAAAGATTTTATTTATTTATTTGAGAGAGAGAGAATGAGAGATAGAGAGCATGAGAGGGAAGAGGGTCAGAGGGAGAAGCAGACTCCCCGCTGAGCAGGGAGCCCGATGCGGGACTCGATCCCAGGACCCTGGGATCATGACCTGAGCCGAAGGCAGTCGCTTAACCAACTGAGCCACCCAGGCACCCAGTTGTTGCATTAGTCTTGGTTACATTAGTCTTTCTCTCTCTCTCTCTCCCTCCCCAACCTGGCCCGTTTTTCCCATTTGTAAAATAGAGTTCATACCTGCATCACAGATTTGTCTCTTCTTACAACATAGCAAACAGTACACAGTACAGTGCTTACTTAGCACATGCTAGAGAATAAAAGACGCTGATTTCCTTCCCCCTCCACAGCAAGCTCAAATAAAATCAGCCAGAGATGAGAGGACAACCTCTATGAGGGTTACGTATTCAGGAGTCCCCGGCAGGCAGCCTTGGACTTACACCCTGTCCCGTACTGGACAGTGACGTTATCTCCTGCTCTTTCTGGAAATCATGACATCTGTCAGTTTCATCACCCTAGGTGGAGGGCAAAGTGAAACTCATTCAATAATGCTTATCTCTAAACTAGATCTCTGCCAGAGTCACGCACTGGCAATGCACTTTCTCCCCACTCCTTTCACTCTGTCCTTGGCTCTAGAGAAAGCGGACCTGTAGCCTTTGACCGCCCCCCCCACCTGCCGTAAGCATTGCCAAATTGTATCAAATCATTCTGAACTGATATCACTTTAAAATAATGCCATTGAGCACACTTCACAGCTTCTAGGAGTTAGGCACCAAAGTTAGTCCCTTAATAATAAAAATTAAAACAATAATATCTAAGATATTTGGAGTGATTGGTATATATGCCAAGCCTTTTGCTCAGCGCTTCAGGTGTGTTATTTTATTTACCCCTCACAAGATAGTATTATCTTTATCCCCCATTTCATAGATCGGTAAACCAGATCTTAGAGAAGTGATGAATTATCCAATGTCTCATAGCTAGTAAATTGTGGAGATCTTTACTGTATATCTAAATTTGCGTATGGACAAGTTTCGGACAGAAATAGTGGAGATACATACACACTCATGCATACAAACTGGCTCACGTCATATCTTCTATTTCTGCAATGAATGACAGTCACAATAGTGGTATGTTCTCCAGCCTGTGTAATTTTTTTGACTAATGACCACTTATCAGAGCACTAACAAATCACCATGGGGGCACCCTGCTCAGCCTGGCTCAATGACTATTAATTTCTCGGGGTAAAAATGGGATGAAAGAAGAAGAGCACACATCTTACAACCTTTGTTATCACAAGTGCATTTTATAACCAAATTGTTCCATAACTGAAGGAAATGAAATCACCAATGGCGCACAAAAGTAGTTGATGGTTGAGAGTTAGAGAAAGTAATTGTCTGTGGTCACAATAAATACCTGCCCAGAAACCAATCATCCACTGCTGCAAAATTTGGAATTGGAACAAAGAATTGAGTCTCTTGTTTAGCCACGAGTGTTTTCTAAAGATTTTATTTATTTATTTGAGAGAGAGAGCACGCACGCGAGAGAGTGTGAGCGTGAGTGGGAGGGGGGTAGAGGGAGAGGGACAGAGAATCCCAAACTGACTCTGCAGAGCCCCCTACTGGGGGCTTGAGCTCCCAACCCTGAGATCCTAATCTGAGCCAAAATCAAGAGTCCAGTGCTTAACTGACTGAGCCACACAGGCCCTCCTGTTTGGCCAGAAATTTAACACATAAACTCGGGAGCTGTGAGGGAGCAACGTGCCCTGTGCCCAGTAGAGCACCTGCTCACCAGAGAAAGAGCAGTGAAACAGTGGTGCAAAGACAAGTAGGCAGATGAGGTTAAGGGGCGGTTGGGTGGCTCAGTCGGTTGAGCGTCGGATTCCTGATTTCAACTCAGGCCATGATCTTAGGGTCAGGAGACTGAGTTTCCTGTGGGGCTCCAAGCTCAGGGTGGAGTCTGCTCGGGATTCTCTCTCCCTCTCCCTCTGCTCCTGCCTCCCCCACCACCACTTGCACGCTCGCTAGAGCATGCTCTCTGTCTCAAAACAAAAACAAACAAAAAAAGAAAACAAAAAACAAAAACAGAAAAACAAGATTAAGAGAAAGAGCTCGAGGGCTTGGTAGTGCCTCATAGTTCCTGGAACTCACCGCACACCTGTTCTGGGTTCCTCAAATACCCCTTAATGCTTTTCATTCATATCCATAGTTGTTGGTTGGTTGGCTTTTGTCTCAAAGTAGTTTAAGTGTGGAAGAGGGGTTTAAGAGGAAAAGTCCCCCCTTTTCCTACAATAAAGCTTAGATAATTTTCATTTGTCAATCCTCTGTCAGCAGAGCCTCTGAGCTTCCCCTCAGTGTCTGTCCCTGTTATGGGTCCTCGAGTTCTGCTCATAGCTTCCCTTTCTAGTTCCACCTGGGATCTTCAAAGGTTGCTCATAACATTTCTCACCAGCGCTGTCCTGTGACCCTAATTCCAGATTTACCATATGGTTCCCATTTTATTCCTCGCAATAACAGGATAGGCCCCAGAACCTACCCCTTAAAAACAACCAAAAAATGCATTCCTCTAGATCGCTACAAGTGGCATGACATAGCTATGGGCTATTTTCTCAAAAAGAACTTGAGGGCTGTAGTGTATTATTAGACACGGATGAAGGGAACGGGACAGAATGAAGGAAATGTAGACCAGATGCACACTGGAATCACCTGGGGAATTTTCAAAGTCACGATGCATGGTCCCACCCCCAGGGACTCTGATGGAGTTGGTAGGGGGCCCTGGCATCAGGATTTTAAAAATTGCCTGGTCTCCCACGTGATTCTAATGAGCAGCTCCTGCTGAGAACCACTGATGTACAGGAGGAGCATTGGTTTTAGGAAAGGTAAAGGTGATGAGAGTCATGCTGACTAAATTTTTTTTATCCTCCAGAGCGACAACTACTAAGCACCTGCTGTGGGCCAGAAACGGTGCTTTGCCTTTATTATCTCCCTCCCTCACAGTGACCCTGGAGTTTCTCTAACTGAGAAAGCTAAACCTCAGGAGCTGACATCATTCTACTAAGGACAAAGACTCCTGGGTCACAGAATTTCTATTTTCCCTGATACACCATCGAAGTCACCAGGGGCATCCGCTAACAATGCATTCCTGGCCTTCTCCAACAGGGATTAAATTCAACAGGTTTGGACTGGTTCAAGTCTTTCCCCAAAAGCACTCCAGCTTAGTCTGATGCACGCGGTTCACAGACAGCTTTTGAGAAAGAGTTTCCCAATTATACTGTTTCCTCAAGCATGGGCCCCCACTACTGGGGCTCCCAATATAGTAGATGCTCAAGAAAAAATTACCAGATGGGGCGCCCGGGTCGTTTAGTCGTTAAGCATCTGCCTTCGGCTCAGGTCATGATCTCAGGGTCCTGGGATCGAGCCCCGCATCGGGCTCCCTGCTTGGCGGGAAGCCTGCTTCTCCCTCTCCCACTCCCCCTGCTTGTGTTCCCTCTCTCGCTGTCTCTCTCTCTCTCTGTCAAATAAATAAATAAAATCTTAAAAAAAAAGAAAAAATTACCAGAGGGAGAGAAGAAGAGAGAGAAAGAGGAAGGAAGGATAAATTTGGGACTATAGTAATATAGTAGTATATAGTATAGTATATACTAATACAGTAATGTAGTTGAGTAATCATTATTGAGTAACTGAGTACTAACTGAGGTGACTGTGACAAAATAGTTAAAAATGTTAAGGGAGGGGTGCCTGGGTGGCTCAGTCGTTAAGCGTTTGCCTTCGGCTCAGGTCATGATCCCAGGGTCCTGGGATCGAGCCCCGCATCGGGCTCCCTGCTCCGCGGGAAGCCTGCTTCTCCCTCTCCCACTCCCCCTGCTTGTGTTCCTTCTC